>NW_019213875.1:192997-260574 GCF_002532875.2 Varroa jacobsoni | reverse complement strand
GTTTCTAAAAAAAAGAGGACAGTTGTCGAGCAAACAAGTGATCGTCAATTGTAAAACCTGCAGTTCAAAAGTAGCTCCCGCGTTTTAAAAAAGGAGACCTCCTGATTTAGCACCAACATTAACGTGGGCGTTCTTACAGATTTGAAAATAAGCGCAGCAAAGTCAACAAAGAAGAGCTTCTTTTACTACAAAAAGAAAAATTTCTCAAAATAAAGTGGTTGCCTTAAGGATATGGTTTAGTTGGTTACAATAAAAAATCTATTGTTTGTTATCGAATTTTTGCTGTGTATTTTTGGGTAAACACGGATGGATCGATAGATCAAATAAAATTTAATATTCACACACAATTTTGCTACAACTAGGCCTTCCTCGACAGTTGCTGCCACTGCTGCTGCTACTGCCTGAGTTCGGAGTATTCGGATTAACGGTTTGGGAAGATGTTTACATTGAGATTAATGCTATTTTACCGCAACTCTAACAAAATCTTATCAATTATAAGTGTCGTTTGAATTTTGTAGAGATAATACAGTGCCTGTCAGCAGTTCTGCTTGCTAGCTCCACAGTGCATAAGCAAGACAGAAATATAACACATAACTGATAAGAGGTTGTTACTTTGATATGTTCAAAAAAAAAGACGGGAGCGGGGGGTCGTATAGATCTATATCAAGTAGAGGATAACTCCAGTGTGATGTTGCTGAAGGAAGGCGAGAACGGAAGCCTATACGATGCCCTAACGAAGGCTGTAACGTTAAATTAGCAATGAGAATGGATAATAAAAAGAATCTCTTTTTGGATCGTCCACCATTAGTGCTTTCGTAAATTACCCGAAGTGGCTAGACGACGTTCTCCTGCCGCCAGGGATAAGCAGGGCGAGCTTGTAACATGCTGGAAGCAATATATTAAAATTATTCGCTTCACTGGGCCCTTATTGCCATGTCAAGTATCCTATTCAAACTGCGTGTTTTTGTCAACACGATAGAATAAATGGATGTAGTGGTAGAAATGGTACAGTAAGCTTTACGGCTCGTCATCATCGTTATTTTCATCACCAGTATGTCGGGCCTTTTAACGCATCTCAATGCGACGTTTGAAATCATCGAACGGAAACATGGCGGTGTTGAGCGACAACATTTAGCAGATGCACCAGTGGGGCGGAGATCGTAGAGAATGATGTACGTCATAGTCGCGTAAACGTTCGACTCACTCGACCTAAGCTTCACCCGATACACGTGCAATATCAGGCTGTGCTAGAAACTTCCCGATGCTAACAGAGCTGCCAGTTGGGATTCACAGAGCTCCTTAATGTCCGAAGTATATATATATATACATATATTGTTCTTCGGTTCCATTGCCTGGACTAATCCGCTCTAAGGCCTAGATAAAGGCTTCGACAGCTTTTACTTCCGCAACTGCAATGCCACGATGTGCCTTATGAAAATACGAGCAGTTTCAAAAACAGAAACTGACATATTTCTTCATTTCACTGCAATTTCTGCGCCTTCTTTATTTTGCCACTGGTTAGCAAAATAAAGAAGGCGCAGAATTACCTTTTCAGTTAGGCTCATGAAATTTACCAAAGTACGACGATTGAAGATTCGGGATTGCATTGTGCGTTTAGGCTTGTCTTCTACTCTTCGGTAACAATAGTTCACCTTTCCTCAGTTGCTTCGCGAAACCTAGACAAAACGGATGCTCAATATTGTATTTGCAGTGCCTATTATGTTTACGAGTTATCATAAACGAGATGTTTTCAGATTCGAAGATCTTTGTCATACTAGCATTTTCGTACAGGCCATAAAACCCTGTTTTTCTATGTCGCCTCACATTTCTGCATTTTAGCGAGGCTTGTTACACAACCCTGAAGCAATTATAATATTTACCTACCTATTTACCTCGTTTTTCTGATGATTGCTGATGTATATATATAGTACGGCGAAAACGACTAAAATTATGCTAATGCGATTTTACAGCACGGAAAAAGCTTGAGGTAATACGTAAATTTTAATAATTTACGTGTTACCTCAAGCTTAGAAAGGGTAATAATAGACTGTAGTTTCTAGATATAGCCAACACATTATTTAAGCACTACCGTTGTCCATTGTTTAACTGTTTAAGGCTACTTGTTCAGTCGCATCCGCTGATCATGTCCTGATCTAATGTATTAGGTCATAACGTGCACGATCGGAGAACAAAAACGATCTTGTCCCACTGCATCACCGAAACTACGCTCGAGAGTAAAGCGATCATCAGATATGTAGTATGATTCTCTGTTCTTATCCTTCCGTCGCTATAGCCATGAGGGTTTGCGTAACCAACCGTAATCCGCGTCAATGGGAAGGTGGACACACTTAAGTTCTGCGCAAACACTTGACCCGAATGACCAGCAGCTATCGGAAACAACTGCACAACGAACAATTTGTTCTCCGCTTTGTTATTACAAAGATACACATCAGTCCGCATGTGCCAGCATATAGCAATGGCCGTCCAATTTGTTACGGTACTTTCCTACTCTGTTCATATATATATGCTCTTTTAGAGCTGTTTCAGCCTTAGACCATGGCCTCCGGAGTTTTGTTAGTGGATGGAACAGAACCAATGGCTGCTTGAGATGGGTTTGTTTATGTTGCTTCCTATGGACAAAAAAAAACAAGTGATTTTTTAGTTTTATTCTTCTAAACTTGAAATACTGAAACATCACCATCAGAGAACATTCAGATAAAAAAACGAGCTCGACTATTTAGCTTGCAAAATTAGAACACTTTTTTAAGCCAGTTGCTGTGGTGCTGGCAGCAAATTCGAGTACGACTTGTCTAACGTAATGAAATGCCCTAGTTAGAGTCGACAAGTTCTAACTTTAGCTATTAAAATCTTTTATAGTTGAACATTTCTATTACTGAACAAAATCCGTCGTACTATCTAAGCTACCTAGTTACGAGCTAGATATGTCTTATTGCTCAATAAGTTCAATTAGTTGCTCGTAAGTTCAATTAGTTGCGGTCCATCCGTTGTCGCATTACCTTACGTAATGTTCCTTTTTTTTGATCGAGGCCAAATTTGGCTGTTTGCCAAAATTCCGTTTGATATAGTGGCGCTATTAGTCACTGGGATCATTACTCCTTATGGACCCCTCTATTTACTGGTCGACATGTCAGCAGGTATAAGAAATCCGCTATGAAACTGTAAAAGGGGAAAAAATGCAGCAAAAATCATAAATACCAAGAGGATTTTGATTTGGGACATTTAAGTTTATAACGAAATATTTATACGAAATCGGATGGACGATCGGGGCGATTAGAAACAGTGACTGATCAGGGCAAATAAGTGGTTGAAATAATTTTCTATAGAAACGCAGAAAACTCTGAGGTTAAAAGTGAACGAAAGAAATGTGCGATGAATATATCACATCTCTGGATTTTTGTGCAGATCGCACGCTGGCAAACTGAAAGTTGTGAGCAACTTCTCTGCTATAAACTGTCCTATGAAAACATCATTTCAACCGTTTTTAACCCCACACTGCGATCATTGACAGTAATGCACCTGAACAATAATTCAGGCACATTCTGTTCAGCGAAGCTACATAGCTGTTTGCATGAAGAAGGCTTCGTGTGTGTAGAAATAACACGTATATAGGTACAATAGAAGAAATAAAAAGAAAGATTGTGAACTAAAATTATGCTATCTGTCTACTGGGAGTTGGTTGGGCCTCGCCATATTTCCCTGCACATCGGCGTGAGAAATGAATCGAAGGATCCAGTGATGATTCCCGATGACAAAACATTAGCCATGATGCACTCTATCGTGAGGCATTTAACACTGACTATAGTGTAGTCAAACAAACGCGAAAACAAATCATCATAATTATATTCATTCGTAAGCAACTACATATAATAGATCTACAAAAGGTCGCTGGTTGGGACCAATAGGCCGACCAATAGGCACCACAAGCGCACAACTACAAATAAGAAGAAGAAGAACATAATTTTACGGCGGGTCCTTTAGTATAATTCGGCATATAAAAATCCTCATACTGATTAGGTCAATCATCGCTGTGGGCTTCCTGCAGTGACCTTCAATTGAAACGCGTTGAAAACTTACCTGCAATGAATGTATTTAGGTTTCGGCACCCTAAGCTAAGATGGAACGCTTTATTCCAACGCGTTGTGCCAGTGGCTGCGGCTTCACAGCCACGAGCTTAAGAGCAAAGAAGGAATCGTATTCACCGATTTTTGTCTCCGTTTATGACAATGTGAGACTTTTCCGATAGATCGTCAAACGGTAACAGCGACGAAAGGGTTGGCAGAGTTGAACGCCAGGTTGATCGGAAAACTACTAATTAGCGCGAATCAGGATGTGATGGTAGCCTAGAACCTGGCGAAGAGAAGGCTTCCTAGCGAATTTTCAGCCAAATGCACAGCCCTTTTGGTAGCCAATGCAAAGCGAGAGACTAGACAATTACTGTGATGTGTAGCGCAAGTCGCAGGTCTCCCTTCACTGGTACGCGGCTACTCGATGCAAACGTTCTGTCTTGACAAGGTACGTGGGAGTCAAGACTCGAAGTCGTCTTGTAACCTGTAGTATAACAGTGATCACCGAAACAACGATCTAATGTTTCTATAGTAGGTTATGTTATACGATACCGCGACTGATCTACCACATAAAGATAATAATATAGGTCTTCCGCGAAGTTCTGTCAAGTATAAGTAATAATTCAATTCTTTAAAGTCTAAGCCATCGTCAAAATATCGTATGATCTAATATCACCATTAGAAATCGGGACGAGTGGAAAAGCTCAGTGATTATCCGTATAGATGCATAGATTGGAATTTGCGAACTATCCCCGTTGATGCGTTACCTCTATTATAAGATCCCAGAAAAATTTGTTTCGTGTAGCAAATATCTTGCCCTGTCCCGTTTCGTTGAAGAACATCTCAGTGAAGCGGTTGAGGCAAACTCAAGCGACAGGGTGCAACTTATTTACTAGTCGACAAAATGGAGTCGCAACCCAATGCACCACGTGTGGGGAAAGTATTGACCGTCTTTCTAGCTAGATCGCTTCAAAGGCATATAGATAAGGTAACATAGGTTGTGTCTGAGAGGTTTGAGAGCAGCAAATGTGCTAACATCGTTGAAGTATCTTTATCCAGATATAAGATTGAGCGCTTTGAGGATGAATAGAGAAATGAGGCAATTATTCCCTATATTTTACAATCTTACGATAAAAGCACAATCGAACAGTCGACCAATTACGACAAAAAGAAAAAGGTGAAATTGTTGTAAGATATGAGAAAGATGAACAGCCATCCTATCGCCAAAGGACTAAACATTTACTGCCAAACAGTTTCAAACTCTGGTCAAAAACAGCTCAAAACGAGCTGGGTAGTGCCCGTCGTAGCTTCATAGATAATGTGTTTGCTTGCCAATTCTAGGGACGTGTTGTGGTCGAGGTCCGAGCCCATAAAACATATCGACGGTGATACCAGTCGAAACATAGAAGGATACAAGAATAATTCAAAGAGTACAAGAATAGATAACAACTTTGCCAATTTAATAAGCCACTGAAACAGATAGATCGGAACTAGCTGATACCGCCGGACCACGTACATTCTCAGCTATCCAGTACAAATTGAGACAACTTGGGTGGGAGATTTTCATGCAATTACCATGTAGCCCAGAACTCCCTAATGGGGTTAATCTAGATTTAATGGAACGATGTCACAGAAGCTATAAAAGATTCGCGGGTATGGGCTTATTGTGTTACCAGAAAAATTGCTGAATATCATCAGTTGAAATGGTGCATACTTCGTTTAGGGATATCAGGTGATATTGTTTTAAAGTACAAAAAATGTTTACTATTTCGATGACCCACTCATTCATCCACGGCGACCCCCGTCCCTTTGGCAGTTTCCTGTATTCAGCAGGTATTTCCTGTAGCACAAGCTCTTCGACGAGCCGGTTTCTCAAATGTCGTTTGGTTATAATTATAATATTAAGGATTCTGAGCTAAAATTAAACATAATTCACTGGGCGAATAATTATTGCATTTTTCATCCAGTAAATAGTTTCTTTTGGCAGTTTCAATTGATGATATGTAAACTTTCGATCGTGTTGAATCGACGTAACCTTTAGGTCATATCATAACGACCTGCAGTCTGTCTTTAAAGGATCTTATCCAGGATAAGGATCCTTTTGATAGCTATATGAAGAGCTTCAGTTTCATATTAGCACCGATGATTTATTCTCGTTAAACGGAAAAATTATCATCAATCAATGGAAAACCCATGATTTTTACCATAAAGCAGAAATAAACAAAAGCAATTCGTATGCGGCCGGACCAGTCATCAGGCCAAGCGGTGTAATGTATAATAGATAAACAAATAAACAGAAGACGGCTGTGGCGGCATCGAAGAGAATGCAATGGAGCTAGAAGTAACACGAAAGGCGCTTTGCCAGCTGTAATCTAACAGCCATTAACAACACTTGCCTCTTTCTAAGTTCCTGACGTACCTCTGTAACAGCTAAAATTTAACGCGTTCATGTTGAACTTAGCACTCGCTACTTCCATTAGTGACAAATTCCGATTAGGCAGAAACACGTCGAAGTCCATGGTCGTTGAACTAACGTTATTTTTGCACCTTTTAGGTTCGCCTCAGACGCTTAAGTAGGTATAGTCAGAATGCTATTATGTCGATAGTGCTAGTTAGGGTAATTAGTGTTTAGTTAAACTTCGTTCGTAAGTTTGTTAAGTTCGTAATGATACCTTTGTCATTTGAAGGCAATATGTACTATTTCTGTTTTCTCAGTGTGCATCGATTTCACTTTTCTCTAATCTTTCAAGCTCACTTTACTTTTTTTTTTTTTCATTAAAAGTCTCCAGGGAGATTCTGCGGGTTTGGCGTTATACTCTCTATGAAATATTACCTAAAATGAAAGCTGGTATTATCGTACTTTATGCCCACTCTAGTTGAGCTCAGAGGCTGCGTAGCCACCCCAGAGAATAGCTTCCAGGCTTTTCAGCCGTTGTAGAAACTTGTATGGACGAAGAACATCGCTATAAAGAGAGGGCAAGTTTAGGCAAAACGTGGGAAATAAAAACATATCGTCTTGTATGTTCTGTAAAAGGCAGCTTTATTTTTCTTAAAAGGGCTCTTTTAGAAGAAGCAAAATTCATAGAGAACTTCAGTTTTTTGATAAACTATCCTAACGAAATTCGGATATGCTATTTTTGCTGAACGTACATTAAAGCTTTAGGATGTCTAATCCGTTTGAACTTTCCCTCAAGAACTGTGGAAGCCATTTTGTACAGAAAGAGTTACATTGCACCTCACGCGGGATGCCGAACATGTTGTTCCTAGCAATGAGCAATTCAATCATTCTAGCTAATCGTTGAACATTCGTGCTTACTAAGGTCAATAGTTTTAAGAGAACGACTGTATACAGGTGCGGGTGTGTACGCGCTACTGAAGTATAACACTTCCGTATTGTTGACGTGTATATACACTGACTCAATTAGTGAACGTTAAAGTCCCCGATTAAACTATCCTACTGGTGGCATACATATAGCTTAGTAGCTCAAAATCTCTTCAGAATCCGCAAGAACCACTACGTTCATTAATGATTAGATAATGCTTGACTAATCTTCCGATCCATATGCTACTTACCACCGCAGAGTTCCAAGCTGAACTTCAATGTTCAAACGCGAAACCAGACTGAATTCAAACTGGATAGTGTACAAAAAAATATTTATACAAAATATTTAGTATGGATTTATCTATCGGGAGTCAAGAAAGTTCGCATTGACCGCCAAATGTTCTGGAGACACTGAAATTGCATAAAATAGCATAGCGTTAGTTGTAATGATCTGTTGGTTTTTTTTAGATCCTTTGCCAGAATGCCTTTGAAAAGATTCGACAGAACTGTCAGCCAACGATTTCGCTGACCGGAAGTGTTTTGACAGCGTTACACGTTATTATTGAGATGCTACCCATGGTTTACTGTTGCAGTTCTCTATTTCTAGAATCGTCCTATTTAGCCACAGGTGTCTATCTTTGTTAGTACCTTGATAGAACTTTTTGGGGCAGTGTGACGACATTGCGTTCGAAAACGCATCCTCACTTTCACCTTCTTCCCCACTGTTTGTTGATGCGGCGGTCGGCGTGGCCGTTTCTCTTCCTCGATCCGGATGCACTAGGTCGATGTTTGTCCTGATAGCTCTCTGATGAAGAGGCTGTGGAAAACGAAAGTTGTTCCCGAGGGGAGCTATTGGAGATGCGGGCTCTCCCTGTTTCAGTTTCCGCAGCGCGGCCAGCTGTAATGACGAGAAAATGAGCTAGACAAAGTCGTGTCAACATTTGGTGCCAGCAGCTTGCCAACCCAACTGCCAATATCGACTGAAAAACAGATGGAAATCTCAGAAACGTTGAAGCAGAGTATCTCAGTTAGGCTATACCATGCAACACTTCCACCGAAGATCGCTTTGTCTATCGTACTGCTGTTTATTTTAACACACATGTTAGTTCTAATTACCTGCGAGGGTGACATGTACAGAGGCCTGTTAAGTACGATCCACGTGGCCGTTTCCTCACAGCCAGGAGTCGTCAGCGATCCTTCATATGTGATCAGCGCAGCGGTAGCTGGAAGTAGCTCGTAGATTGATAAAGCCTTCAAGGGAACGCTGTCTCCCTTATACGTAATGTACTGTAGTTGATCCGTCAACATTTTCAAATCTAGGTTCGGTTTAGTCATCTTGGATTCTTTTAGAAAGCCATCCTGCCCACTGCCACGGGTCTGAGCATCCTTTCTAGTCACCTTGACAAAGATCGATACTGCAGCTATACCGTAAGCTCGATTTCGAGCTTCGCTCGAGTTCGCATATAATACACTATTATATGCATAGATCTGTACCTGTGAAGCAAAGTCAGCATCTCTTGGTGGGAAATCGACCTTCCAATGACCGATCATAATAAATATGCGTTGGAATTAAATATTCAACAACAAAGTCAAACAGCTGCAATTGTTTCCTACCTCTGCCGGAAACGCAAATCCAGCGAGAAGGTGTTCCGATCCTTGATGGTCAGTCCGGCCGAAATGGAGTTGAATCTCGTAGACGCGATATGAATATGAAAGCGGGCCTCCACTGATATTTACCGATGGAAGCTCAATCCTTGGAGCGCTGCCAATTCCATGTTCAGCCATGTGGCCTGAAGTGTCTGACTGAAGGCCGAGACTATCAGTAGCTAACGTACCCGGTGTCTCGACACGAAATACAACTCCCTGTCCGGTGTTACGCAGGACGCCCCGAACTCGTGCCTTGCCTACTTGTAGGCCCTGCAATTGAGGGTCGAACAAGAGCCTTTGTGGTTCAATATTAATCGGAGATTGGCGGCGACCCGTACTGCAGAGCCCCCATAGTCCTGGGTTCAGACGACCCCAAAAATCTGGACCTACAAAAATCGCAATAAAAGTGAGAATTGTCGTATGTCATCTAGTTGTTTACTGAACAACGTTGTTTATTGAAAAATTAAGAAGCAAGACCTGTTGGCTCTTAACAGAATATAAAAGCGTATTGAAGTGTTTCCGTTGAATCTAGAAAATGTCTACTCGAATAAACTTAAATAAAATATTTTAATTTTTTTTTTTGCACCGGTCGACTATTACCTGATATTCCCTCATACGTCCACCAGTCATTCCAGTTGGCCAGCGAGCCTGAAATAGCAAACGGCCGCTTCTTATCACAAATTATTTCTATACATCGTGGTCTAGATTTTTTCCTAGAATTATCGATCTACTCCGCCAGAGGCTTTTTTGGCAAAAGTCCCATCTGCGCGTCATGATTAATTTATCGGAGACAACGGAGAAGAACTCATATGCTACAAAATCTACCTTTTCCAAATTGCGGACTCCGAATGCTCTCCACTAGAGTTTAATGAAACTGATCGCTATGGGCTGACTTTTTTCCACGTTTTCCCATATTTTTTTAGTATTATTAAAAGTGTGTCGCAGATAGCTCTCTGTAGACTAAGGGTCGCTAAAAGTAGTCATAAGCTGATTGAAAAAAAAAAAAAAAAAAAAAAAAAACTTTAAAAAAATAGATGAGCTTTAATCCTTTTTAACTTTGTAACGATAAATCGTTAATTAAAAGAGTGACATGCCAGAGTTTTACAGTCGTACACTTTCAATATCCATACCCCATAAGCATTTATAGGTAAATTTGAAGCACAGAATATCACGTCATCTAGAGCGTGCCTGTTATTATTGTTACTATATTGTCTATTGCCACTCCCTATATTAAAAGGTATCATACCATTTATACAAAAGAGCAGAATATATGCACATGTTACTTTTCGAGCCATTATTATAGAGGTCATTGTGCCGAATCCGCTTGTCACTACTATGATTCTTTTGCGCGTGTAACGTTCACACCAGAGGCGATCCACATGACTGATAGACTACCAACGACAAAACGTCACGCATCTGTGATATTTTCCTCACATTTTCATCGGAAAGCCTACCGTTCTATTACTGTGCATTGAACTATAACTGATTCGTTCGTAACGCATCTTCTTCTTCACACTGCTAAAACCCTAACAGAGACATTAACAAGGAAAGATCGTATTTGTTGAGTTGGCAAGTCCTGCACTTTGTTCCAACTTCAGTTACAAAACTCCTTTTAGCGCTCTGGCTGCCTGATTGAAACGAGTGAATCCTAGAGTTATCCGCGGGGGCTTCATAGAGGGGCATTCCATGTCTCTAGTCGACGCATACACGAGTGCCGCTTGAAGACGACGTTTCGAGTTCCACCTTGCTGGAGTGGCCCGCCTCAGTGATACCCTCTCCCATATCGAGGGCGGGCGGGCGAGCCCTCCCCGACTGATTCCATACGAGGGCTCTCTTTCCCAATCATGCAAGTCCAGTGGTAAGCTACCTGGACGGTAACTAGACATTTCAACGCTAGCCTTTACATAGTTTATCACAAGAAGATGCAAAGAATAGCTTGCTTCTAGTAGACAAGGGAAGGGGCTAGCAACATGTATGCGCTTGCAAAAAGTGATTAGAAGAACATTGCTGCAATACACTGAAGACTAGATTGGGACGTAATGCAATCGTGCTTTCACGTAAAAGAAGGATTGCTTCATCTGAAGGTTCAAGCCGCGATCTCCGTTGTCCACCTAAAACAACTATATCCAGTTTTGCGCTCGGTATTGCCGCTAAACACACTTCAGACGGGCTGGTCCCCACCACGAAACGAAGCAAACATGTTGCCCCGGCGCCGTTATATCGATTTAGCTCCGGCGGTAAAGACATCGCCAGTACGATAGTATCTATTAATTAGATTCAGCTTTGTTCTTGTAGAGTGTGCCAATTGTCTAAACGACAGTGTCAGTCCACGATGACCGTTCATCTGCAACAAAGCCCTCATGGGAAGTACTGGATATTCATACAAAAGAGATTTTTGCGTTTATCATACAACTATCACTAAGCATAAGCGTACGATGTTTGTCCGTTCGAATCTGAAGTAGGATTTCGGTGGGGCTGCAGTAAATCAAGTTACCGAAAAGGCGTCGTAATTAATTGATGCATACTTAGGTTGCTATAACATTGTGGCATAAAGTATGTAGGGTATTTCTACACCACTAGAACAGAACCGCTAGGTAGTAACGTGTCGTTAATCATCTGCACAGTATGCGTCTCGAAACATGTGGTCTTCGTAATAGTTTAAAGACAACTAATTGCTACCGTAGTATGGATTTATCACCTGTAATAAAATGAGCTATGTTTTCTCAAAACGTTTAGACAATTTTCACGTTCGAGTAAATGTATAAGTCAATAAAAGACGATGTCTAGGTGTAGTGACTGACTGTTCAGTCGTTTTGTTAAATTCCTAATATATATACACTGACGACTAGCTACTTCGCTGCTCTTTCATATTATTATTGCTGGAGATTGGACCGGCAGCTATTATAAGTGGCTGTCGCAGTGGCGAGCTGAAAAACCTGGACACAGAGCCTGCCCATAAATTTCTTATATGCAGGTTAGATACATAAAAAATTTTCCAGCTGAATTTCAGTAAGTTAGAAGAAAGAAGTTACCCTCATATCCTCTCCTGCACTACGGCATGTCCTAACTCCTCTATTTCAGATAGGAATCGACGCACTTGCTAAAAGCAGAGCATATAAGCACGTGCTTAGCGTCTACTACCTTCAAGAGACCCACAAAGAATTTCCCAAGCTCGATCTTTACGTTGCCCGAGGTAAATCAAATCCTTATCGCAATTTCCTTTTACATCCAGTTAATACATACCAGTAAATATCCCAAAGCCAAGTGGGCTCAGCCGCAGCCATATAGTCCGTACAGAGTTGAAGCATGGCCTGTCTTGCGGTGCGCAAGCGCGCGCTCGCACACTTGAACGTCGTTTGTCGTCGCTGCGACAGGGCAGCGACTGCTGCGGCTGCTGGTGTCACTGTCAGTCTCATGCGACCAATCGCCCTACAACCACTCCAATCTGCTGCTGCTGCCGCCGCCGCCGCTCCCGCTCCGGTCACCGTCGCCGCCACTGATGCTGTTTCTGTCTTTGGGGAAAAATCGAAACGGGAGAAACGAGGGAGGGTGCGAGAAACAGTCCACAGGAGCGAATAGGGACAGAGGCAATTTCAAGTCAATTTAAATCCTTGTTGTATTACACCTGTTCGGTCGGTCTGTGTTCTCTACGTGCCAGTGTGGGTTCCGCTCTTTCGTAGTTAGACCCCACCATTCTCCAGCCAGCTTGTTCGTTCTTCTACTACGGCCATTGCGGTCCCCCGAGACGAAACGGGCCTGTCGTGACAGTGCTAACCTGAGCCAGTCGATCCTATATCGTGTCTCGGGCGCGAAGCGACATACGGCGACCATAACCCACTTTCGGAGGGTAGTTCCACGGGCTCTGGAAAGTGGGTACTGGCGGAGGGCGCGGGTCGAGGCCCCTTCTATCTCATTTTCCCAACGACCTGTTGTTGTAATTGCTCGCCCATTTCCTTGTGCTCTAGGTTTTCACGACCAGCCTCTCCCACGGCCGCCCTACCAAAGCCGAATCAAGTGGACGTATAAAAGGACAAAGGTGAACAACTGAAATTCGGCAACGAGGCGCATCGATACCATGTGTCGTAGCGTTTCGCCAACGTATGATGTCACAGAGCAGATGTATACATCTCCTCTTATTTGATTGCACCACGCAAAAGATAAACGTTGATTCGTTTAATGGCCTGCAACAAGAACAATATGCGTATGTCGCTTTCTAGCAAATTACCTATGAGGCGTTTTTCTCACTTTTTCTGTTCACTAGCATCGAACCTTGTTGGTTATTGGTCGGAATCAGTTGCTTTAGAGGGGAGGAGACGAGGAGGGGGGTGAGGGGTGAAAACATTGTACTACCTTCTTTGACGTCAGCCCGAGCTCTATCGCAGGTTGTGGAACATTTTTTTTATTTGCTCATTATTGTTGTAATGGCTCACTTTTCGTGTGTATCAAGTGGCTTAATATTGCACAGATAAAGTAAAGCTTCCCAGCTGAAAATACGATTAAGCGGGTGATATGACGTGAGTTCGTGCGGCACGCACCCAACTATCGAACATTTGTCTTCTTTAAAACCACCGTTTGATTTAATTCCTAAAAGACGTATCGATTTTCCTGAAGTTTCTTCCGCAAGAGTCTCGTCCCCGTTAGTAATGATAACAATTTGATCTCTTCCGTTATAGTTCCGAGAACCATCTTCCACATCGAAATTTACAACTCAACTATTTTTGGTAGTTTCTTCCAACAGTTCTCATCCCAATCATTTTTTGGGCATTTTATGGGCATAGGTAGCATTTGTGCTTTTATCGTAATAAAATTACAATATAGCCAACTTTTACAGAGACTCCCCAGATCTCTCATCTCAGAAAGACATTTCAACAACGTTAGCACATTTACTGCCGTCGACTCAGCCCAACCCGAACCAAATGATTCAGCAACGTCGAACCGACGCAACCTGTATTAAGTTTTTTTAGCTGAAACAACAATCAATACTTTATATATATAAATATCTATTTATACATACATACATACATTTCGATTACACAGTGCTAGAAATGTATTTAATGAAACCCGCTTGTAAAAATGTTATTAAAAACATTAATCTTAATTATCCATGCATTCTAGAAAGCGGTTATGATAGAATTTTTGCGATTAAAGAAAGAAAATTCTACCACAGATCATTTACTATCGATCGAATAGTTAATACGGAATTTGATATTTTTTTACTATTTACAGCAGAAATATGTATTGCGGGTGTACAAACGTTACTACCTTTTAAGTAAATGTCAGTGATATCAGCAGTCTGCAATATAAAAAATATTTTTTCGCAAGATAAAAAATATTTTTTTTTTTGCTTTTGATCCAGGTTGGTTAGAATCGTCCACTTTTTGCTCTAGGTCTATAATACGTTTTCATTTATCGCATCGCGAAGTTTCCACTGATACATATATAACACTTGACTAATTACGTATTTACAATATTTTAAGCAAAGATATCATCGGTTCTACGAGATAATGCGGGGTCAACATTGTGCGTGATAATTAGATAACATCAAGTTATCAATGGGAAAATGATCTCAGTCTGAGGATTTTTTGAAAATTTTGATCAGATGAAGAGAAAGAATAGGAAACATCGTCATATAGCCCGTGCAGTCGACGCGATCACGATGTCGCAGTAGAAGTTTCAACGTATTACATTATTATGCGTATCTGCTTTTACTTTCAGCGTAGGCCATGATTACTGTCAACTATGTATGAGACGTAGCCGGCGAGGCGAAGGGTCAGGAAAAGCACCAAAGGCTAATCAAGGGATCAGTCAAAACAACCAAATAATAACAAAATAAGAATAAAAGAAACATAATAATAACGATAAAAAAGACAGGAAGAATATTGATCCACACTGGAGTACGCTGGCTCGTAGGCAGGGGCTGAGGGGTGGAGGGCCTGGCTATCGGTTGAATAACCAGCTCTTTAGTAAGCAGAATTGAATTTACTGGTATATTCGTCATTCGGTGGCCAGTAATTGGACGAATAATAACGGAGCACGTGCGTGCGGGCGTGCGTGCGTGTGTGTGTGTGCATCTGTGCACGTGAAGCGACAAGACACGCACGCCATGGCAACGTCGCGCACTTAAGCCCTGGTCGTTGCAGCACTATTAAGGCCGTAAGTGCTGATAGTTTTTTTTTCTGTGCAACGTGTTTACGGCAGTTACCTGTTCCACTACAGGTTGTGGTCGAGCCGCCGTAGCCATCGATTCAGCACTGCCCGGTGCATTGTCCCTAAAGATGTTCGCGACAGAAAATGGCTATGTATATAGAACTTAAACAAATAGAAAACGTATCGTACTTTCTTGTTTAGCTATAAGTTAACATCGCCTTTATTGATATTTGCTGCAGACAGATAACTAATAAATGAATAGCAAAGAATACAGTATAAAGAATGTGACTGGGATATTGTTTAGCCACGTTCGTGAATGACGCGTATCAACAGGGCTAAACGATATGCGTACAGGATATGCCGTCTAAATTACAATAGGTTCGCCGTACTCGTCGTTCGTTCATCTGTTGCGCCTGAAATTAAGGGAGGCCAATTCTGTCAAGGCCACCGCTGCAAACTGATTATGGCGTAAGACACGTCGTTGTTTCCGCAATTTGCGCGAAGACCACCAATTTCTTCACGCGAGATAAATCCCGAGAAGATTTTTATGGGACATCACATGATATGTTTAATGAATACAGATTCGGTTTAACGACCAGAAAGTGCTTAAAAACTTATTTTCTCAGAGAATATAGCGGCTGTTCTTAAAAGACGAATACCCATTAGCAATTGGCTTCTCCGTACAATCTCCAACGGCCACAAATTTTCCGCTTTCTGCATTTGTAGACTTTTTGGCCATTTTGACTTCTCGTACTTTTAGAACGTTTGGCTCTCTATCAGTCCGAATATATTTAAATTTCTACGGAGACTATTTGCTACCGTTGAAAGAGAAGGAATATTTTGATAATAACTAGTGAGTAGTTCCTTAGTAGGTCCTAGTAGTAGGTCCTTAGTCAAAGCTCGAGTCCAGGTGAACGATGAAACTAAATTCAATGGAAATTCAGTGTCAGGAAGTATTAAGTAAATGCAAGGAAATCTATAGAGATACTTCTGCTCTTGTTTAAACAGTTTTCTTAAAGAAAACATTACAAATTTCGATTCTATCCAGGACGTCCGTCCTGACTTGACATTAGGCTACTGCAGGACATGTTCTAGTTACACCGTTCGTCGATGTTTCGCATCCCGAATATCAACTATATGCGCCACATGAATTATATTTGATTTGATTTAGGGACAGGTATTTTCTAACAAAGTAACAGAGAATCAAGTGATTTTCATATAAATTTCATATCATAAATAATTGTGTTCTTCAAACGTTTGCTAATCGATAACATGCGAAAAACTGAGAAACAAACATCTTTTTTAGCTAACCATATTGGCCTGATATAGGTATTGATGCTAATGGAATTGTAGCAACAGTAGAGTAGCAAGGCCCATTTTTAGGAGTTACGTGTATTCATATTGTAATCGCGCTATTTTTCAAAACACTCTCCTGGTCGTCCGAAAGCAAGCTCTTCCTCAAACCGAGTAACCCTTCGACATCTACCGCGATTTCGAGGACCACATGCTTTTCCTACAGCTACTTCCCTTGTATATAGCTGAAATAGGAACGAGCCCATTTAGCAAGAGGAATACTTGTAAAAACGATGAAACCTCCTTTATATGCATATTTGTATAACCTTCCAGCAGTCGCCTTCAAGCCACTGCCGTAATCTGTTTAATGTTTAAAATTGCCTCGAACAATATCTTTTATTAGTCACAAAAGCTACTAGATAGCGTTATGGCACAAAAACCTGAAAAGTCCATCTGTTCTATTTTATCGCTCAAGGGTTCATAAAGGGCAATCAACAATATTCTAGCAAGGTCGTACTGGACCTTTTGTTTGTAACGTACGCGGATAGTATAGCTATACGCTATATATATATATATATATATATATGATAGTAAAACGATTCCTATATTTGGCACTTTCATGTAATTGCTATGGGCTTCAGCGATAATGCTTCGGATGCAACCTAACTACCGGTAGTACTATGCATGTCTCGAGCGCGAAAATATTGTAGGCCCGGAAGCAGGTACCTGTAGTACCCACGTGTAAGAATATCTGTTAAGATAAGTATTTTATATGATAAATGGAATAGTGGGCGCAAGAAGTACATGATCGATCTAACTCGCCCAGCTCTGTTCTGTGTTACATTTAGTGAACACTTGTTTGCATCCATCCAAGAGGCCATATGTAAGTTAGCCGCCACTGAATTTCGGTTCGAAAGGCAGGAACTACGTTCGTACCGCACACGAGCGCTCGATACCGATTCCTATAATCGATGGTGCTTTCCACACTCATGGCATTTTGATTTAAGTAGTTTGGTGCAAGAAACAAGTATATGAAAACTTTGCATGGAAATACATATCGTATTGTAAAAAAATGTATAAAGAATCATACCCAAAGCCCAATTCTATCAAACCATTTTTGACAGACTGCAGTGCATGAATCTTCCTGTAAATGAGAAAAAAAGATCGATTATTATTTGCTCTATAGCTATTCCATCGCGAGAGAGGCGCTGAAAGCCTACCGTCGTTTGTAGCTTGATTTATCAACATCGACCTGACGACTGTGTTAGTTCGTATAATTACTGTATATATATATATATATATATATATATATATATATATATAATTATGCCAGTGGCCTGGAGTATGGATCTTGAAAAGAAGCATTTTTTGGTGCAGCTAAACTCTTTGGTGACTTCCTCTACAAAAGCTTACTTCATCACAATAGGTCAATGATTGATAAACCGACCGAGTAACTCGCTTGGTTGGCAGGCACGTAGATATAACAACAATAATAATAATATAGCATACCCATTCAATGAAGATGCCGTGTGGCGGGTTACAAACGTAATCCTCGTCCATGCGCAACTGTGGGCCACCCAGAACGACACAGATAAAAATAAACGCCACAATAAAGTGACGAGTCATTGTGTATATGAGTATGTTCCAAAACTGCGCGGAAATAACGCAAACGGGAAACGTAGTTACGTGCTGTGGGAAAATTCGATGTTTTTTATTTTAGGTTCAGATGTACGTACACTTATTTAGCCAGGAGGATCAAATGTACTCCGTATGACTACGTGAGCCTGTAGACGAACCTAAGCATATGTCGTATACTATTACTTGATATTGGGCAGTCAAAATTACATTTCGAATTGCAAGCCATATATAGGTCTAAGCACAGGATAAGTGCACGCACGTGTGTTATTCTACAAACAGGCATAACAGCACGGCAGCAGTGACGCGCCAATCGATACAAACGTTTTCAGCGACGCCATTAGCGCACAAGGGATATCTACAATGGATACTTTTACGTTGTCCTTTTCCTTTAACCTCTTGAAAAAAAACCTACATTTGAACTGAAAGCTTATCGTATGGTTGCTTGTTAGATATTTGTGCAGATCAATACCGGGGACTAAGTTAAAAACGATATTTTTTTAATCGTACGTCCACCGATAGACCTAGGCACCCAGTCTCTCTCTTCCACTAAGATAACGAATTGAGTTGCGCACCTAATTACATTGCTCGCGGATTCGGAATAACCATAAGACGTTCAGAACCTATTTGCACCTGTTGACTATTTAGAAACTTTTTTTTCAACTCAAAACAAAGTTTCAACAAGTTAGAGGACACACCCTCAACGTAGATCTAACTTATTTCACGTAACAGTTTGACCGCATAACTAATGCAGTGAGCCGTTCGGTCTGAATGGTTAGTAGTGGCACATTGGGTATCACCTTCGATTGACCGATCACTGATCTCGAGACCGGTGCCTCCCACACACTACATAGAATTCAACTGTAGAAGAATCATCTCCGATCGTCGGAAGTAGTTTGCTGCTACGTCGGATCGGTGTTCAGTAAATCATAATAGATTATACTTTCCTATGGGAGCATTACGCGTACGACAATACAGGTTTACCTGTATTACTGATATACGTTGTGCCAAAAACGCTCACTCAAGTAGAATAGACGGAACACTTACTGCAGATCTAATATATCTCGTTTACTTTGTTTTCTCCTAACCTTAACAGCTGTGACTTGGTATTTCGGCCCCAAAGCGCATCTTTGACACTTCTGCGATCAGTTAACCTGAATAACTAATATTTGAATTGAACATAACCGACTGGGCTATAAAATTGATCGTATGATGGGAAGGTCGATGAAAAACAGAACAATACCTGTCTCAGCTGGAGATCAAACGTGGAGTGGCCGCCTCTTCTTTCGTCTCATTTTCCCATCATTACAGATAATAGACGTAAAGGTGTACGTGAAGTAATTATATTTCGTTTTTATCGAATATTACCTAGTGATATCCGATATACATGATTTACACAAGGTTCAGTAACTTTTTTCAATGACAATTCTAGTTTAACTTGTTTCCACCTAAGTAAATACTAGCGCTTAGAGGGGTAGGAGGGGGGGGGGGGGGACTAAGGGAACGTTCACAATGTAGTTGCTTCCACGAAAATTGCTGATATATCTACTAACGACGGCCGCATCAGTTTTCTAAAGCAACCCACGTAGCACTTTCAGGTTACAACGATCATCTGGAAATGGAGAGGATATTACTTCGCCCTAAAGCGTCAATGTTAAATACGTTCGATTCCTATGGGTACAGCAAATTAGATGAGTTTAATAGCAGTTTTTGCAAAGCCAATTATTTGTGGCTGTCTACTCTGCCGACAATGGAGTCCTTACTAAAGCCTTTCGTATAATTACGCTTTGCTTACATGTGTCCTTCGTTAAGCAAGTGCACATCTTCCACCCATTTCAAAATAGTCCACGTAATCTGTCAAACGATCTTGGCACCTGCCCGCCTTGTTGAGTCCGCAGGGCTTGCCAACAGCCGTAACGCGGTGGTCAAACTGAAATCAAAGTAGCTTCTGATAATTCCGACTCCATTAGTAATTCGACGCTTGTTTAAAGAGATGCTGACATTTCACGCATAAGTGGTCAGGACAAGGAGATCAAGAGCCATCTTGATCTCGTTTGGCCCTACTACTTCCTCGCGTGGGACCTTGGACTCCCAACGAAACGGACTTGATGGATTGAAAATGTAACCTTCTTCTCACTCCATCTACAGTGTTAATAGCTAAAATTTTTAAAACCAGAACCTTCCGACCGTGAGGCAATACGCCAATGAAAAAATTGCCAGATGTACCTTATATCCGAAGCGTACGAAACCACCGTCTGTCTCCCTTTGCACCGACGTTGTTGACTAATAACTTAAAGTAACATTTTTTTCAGACTTCAGACAAAGACGAAATAACATATGTCGTAGCTGATGATTCAATAACGGTACGCTTCAGAATGTGATCAGATTCTGTTTGATCTCTCGACTGGAAATTTTCGTGGTCTATGTAATGAGAGAAAAGCAATTTAACTTGTCAGTTGGAATATTTCTGTGAAAAAGTGAAATTAAATATAGATGTATCAAAAAAAACGTACCCATTGGCGGTCCAAATCCGTCCATGTTCTGCATACAGCGGTGCACTCATCAAACTAATGAGCCCAACAAGATTCTCTATTTAGACTTCGTTCTATTCAATATAATAGGTCGAGTGTGTACCGTGAAGTGGTGGCGCTTCATTGTATTCTAAGTAATACTCAATCATTTGTGTCTCAGGTAAGCTTCATAAAAAGCAACAGGTTCTACTCAAGCGGAACAGTAAACACTAGACCTGGCGCTTACATGGGATTCTGATCGAAGAAAAGGAGGTTTGGCCCCAGTAGATTTACATGATCTGACGTTGATCGTCGAAATGATTTTAGTATTCCTGATCAGCCTACATCTATCTACGTTAGCATTTATATATTCTGTTGAACTAGTCATTTAATGCTGGACTTTAAATGACGCCATATGATCAAGTACATACCCATTCTACGAATCTTCCAATTGGAAAACCACAAACGTGGCGCTCGTCGTACAACGCACAGAAAACGGTACTGCAGTTCATTACGAACAAAATGAGCAGCAAACGACAGATCATTGCTGATTGAACTGAAGATTTCTGAAAGCAACAAGGTAATCAATAGCACTAAAAATCACCTTAAATATTAACGACTCCTCAGGTTGCTTTAATTATTATATATAAAGCTAATTGAAATATAGTGGTTAACAATAATGGCCGATATAATGGTTAATTGTATATGCAAGACGGCGCCGCCAATTTATTTCTAATCGAAATATCACACACTTATTCTGGCACTGCTCGTGTGCTTCAGATACTCTAGAATCAGGCTTCATTCCAGCACGTTCATGCTACCAAAATAGGTAGACGTGGTCCTAAGCGAAACATATCAATGACCTCGATAATACAATAGAACAATCCACTACGGACCTTTCACCTAGTTTAGTTGTCTAGAAGAGCGGTTAACACGTAGTTACCTGCTGTAGGATTTTTCAATGTTAGATTCGTACGAATCGCGCAAGCTATCGTATAGCTTTTATCTCTCGAATGATTCGAGCCTCATTTTCTCGTTTACAATATTCAGCACCTATATTTTTGCTGCTCATCGTATTTAAATAGTATCTTATTCTACACTGGCGAGGACGCCTCTCGGCTCATGTTCCACCGTCTTTCGCCTAAGTAACCTCCTGTTACACTTACTAGAAGGCTGACTGCGCCATGTAGCATTAATGATTAACGGATTTCGGATCGGCCAACAAATACCCCGTCTGTTCTACGAAACATTACAAAGAATGCAAAATCAGAAAAAAAAAATTCAGTTAAGTTACAACGATAACGCAGGTCGTCGTATCGTTTTGTTCCTGATCTTACAGAGTCGTGCTTGGTACTTGAGTATTTTGCTTCGTTTTCTTGAGTATCAGTTATACTGTTGTCTGATCACTGAGACTTTGTCCGTCGCAAAGCAAAACATCCTATATTTTACTAGCTGCCTTCCAACGTACACGGAATGGAAGACAGTATAGTTCGCTTCCAGTCACTTCGCTAGTGCGGTATTGGTTTAGGCGCCATCCACATAGCTTTCGACACGCTGCTCGCCTATCTTCGTTAACAAAGAAAAGGGAAAACGGGCTAAGTGGAATTCAGACATCTTAAATTGAATGGTAGCGCCAGTAAAGCAAACCCAGCTTCGGGGCTCTGTTATTGTTATCGACGTACCTGTCGTAGAGTCTGCCGATTTTCCTGTCAGACTCTGATCGTTGTCAGGTGTGTTGGCTGCAAAAATTCGATGTATGCTAGCCGACGGAAATGGCTGAAAATCTTTTGATTTAAATTATGTTGATTATTTTAATAATTCCACGCACTTTAACGGGTGAGCTGAACATCATCTTATAACTTAATAATATTAGAACATCGTAGGGCTGAAGCTGAGCCCACTGCAACAGCGATCACGTGACAACATATCACCTAGGTATGAAAGCTTTTCAACCTCGAGCAAAATTTGAAACAGCCGTAACGGGCTTCTGCCCCGAAGATCATGTAAATGGTGACGTATGGCAATTCCCGGTTTTTAGGTGATGGTTTCTAATGCGGCGGTACATGACGACTAAAGATTTGGAGCGCAGGTTTAACACGCATTAGTTTCTCAACTTTTTAATCAGCGGTCATCTTCTTAATGATGCTAAGTAGCGCAGAATATAATTTCGTTAAGACAGCTTAGCTAATACTAATAGAATAGGAAGCGGCTCTCCGTTTACGGCTCGCTTTACATGTTGACGCCGTCTAATAAACCAAATTGACTATCAAGTGCTTTCGCTAAAAAGCTGGACAAGCATTTACAGGATCCCTTATATATGACTACATTGAAAACAAGATAGGATTCAATAGCTAAGAAGTTAACATCTTCTTGGCCCAGTGTAAGACTATGATTTTTTTTTTAATATTATAGACAATGCATAGCATTAATCGGGCAAAACATAATAGAGTCTGAATAGGTATGCCACTAATTGACCGCATTTAGGTAAAGCGCCGTCTTTCTGTAAAAAAGGTTTGAGTAATACATTTTAGATATTTTAGCCGGATATCATAAAGTAAATCTATGTTTGGCAGGCCGAGTGTGGAGTTCAGTTTCGGCGGTTGGGTTTGATTCCGCCTAAACCAGTATCATCGCTATGTCACTTTACCATATGACGGGCTGGTAAGATGAAATGGCATGCGCAACCATATTCAATCAGCGTAGGCAGTCTTGGTAGATTCCTCTTCCACGCCTCTAGACCAACTTCGTCCCAAACGGAAATTATTTCTCCTGCGCGTATCGTATCTTGCCTCAGCTGCCCAGAATTATAGCAGATTTATATGCACTGCAAAAAGCCTTTTATACATGTTTTATTGGCTATTTTTGCTTGCAAGTCAGATTTGTCCATGTTTTTTTTTTCTCTCCCACCTGTTGTTTTAGGAGGGCAGTACAATTTAAAAATATGTGAGTAAAAGTGTGACCTCTATTCGTTCAGTACACTGGTTAGAAGCAGGCGATAGAGCTTTAATTCTATGTTGGAACTTCTGTTAACTCCATGTAAGGAACTGTGTTAAATAATTAGTGAACACTCTTGTCTTCCTTTCGTAACACTTACAAATACTGGGAATTGGTTTTTGAGTTTTCCACCCTAGTTGTTTTTCTTGAGCGAGTCCCATTCCACACGCCATTTTCCAATCGGGTTTCTCTGTACTTCTTTTTTGTTAATTCTAGTTCGCCCCACCATAGCCAATCTCTTCTCTGCCTCTAGATCATGGAACTGTTGTAGCAGGGATTAACAAGGCGGTCGTACCGATCCTTATGCAATTCTGTGTAGTTCTTACATTCGAGAATCGCCCGCACTCCTCAGAATCGTTTTATCGTGCTCCTGACGCTCCATAGCATAACTCCAACTGCAATGCAGCTACAGCCGATATGACTTTCCTTCTGTCTACTTTTGCTAATGTGTTGTTAGCTGGATATTGTGCTTTCTTTACCGTCTGCACCTGAACGACGATAGCCAGGCCGTTCGCATATACTGCTAAGTTGTAATCTTCTCGTAGGCCTTTTGTTTTCATCATATCGTCACAGGCGAAACTCTGCAAAGGCGTCCCTAAGACAGAATCCCATATGTCTCCAGCGGTCACCTCAGATGGTCGAATCCATCGCAGTCGATTAGCCTATACCTTTAAAAAAAAATTGGAACAAAATTTACTAGGAACATTCCCTTATCTGAATTTGTTGAGAGTGATCCGCCACGGTAGACTGTTAACTACATATTGAACAAGTAAGAAGACTGCGAGTAAATGGTCTCGGCTTTTGTTGTACTTACGTTCAGATCTGTTTGTCCAGTAGCTAGTGGAGAGTATTGAGCTTTCTTCGCGAAAGCCGAATCATATTGAACTTCTTTGGCATATCTCCTTACTGTAACCTCTGCTATTGTATCTAAGTCTTTTGCAACTGACTTATTGGGCATTTGTATCAGTAAACGTCGTGTCGTTTATATATATATATATAAAAACAATTCAATCGCTTTGATATTTATCCAGTCCGGAAAATATCATTTGCAATCTGTGCAATTAACTTGGAATTGGTTAAATAGAAATTTTGTTCTGCAGGCACACAGAGGCTCTCTTTATCGGTCCTATTCGACTATTATGAGGATTGCACCGCACGTGGATTTTCAGGACAGTCGATCCCGAAATCTTTGTGTGATGCATCCTGCGGAAGGTCTTTCATCATAACAACTTGGAAACGACAAACGGAGCTGTGTATTGTGTAAGCTTAAACACATTAATGATTTCGTGTCACATTCTTGTTCTGTCAGTTAAACCCGTAAACATTCTCTGCAAGCCTCTGTGTGCCATGTGGAGTCTGTACTCAATTGTACAGTACCAGACACGATGCGCGATAACGGTGCTACATTCACTTTCTAGTTCCGGATTACTAATGAAGCATAGAGGTGCAGTCGGGAATTGCCCACTTCAATTCGACAAATGGACTTAACTTCGTCTCGGCACACAACAATCGACAAGAATGATACCTCCTCGAATGTTTCGGGACTCAGATCACTTGGTAACATTGCACGTTTCAAGCAAAAATAGCCCACATCCTGTGAGCTACGCTAACCTCGAATCCCTCTGTGCATTAAGCCAATGCCTGTAAAAGACCTTAACAAATTTCTATTTTATGACACCCTGAGTCATTTCGAAGTCACTCGAACTACTCTGCTATTCCGTTGCTCAGTCGCTGAAATACCGCGAACAGCATTTATTTCAGTTAGCTACACAACGTTGCCTAGATTTCAACACAGTCTACGATAGACTGATGTGGAACAATCAGTAAATTTCAATGTCTTTCCTAAACACGGGAAGATCCGTCGAAAGTGATACGGTGTGTAAAAAACGACAAGACACCAATTATGCCTGGATCATGGGTAAAAAATCAAACGCGTTCAACATTCTATCAGGTGTAAAGTGACCGTGACCGATAGCCGTGAAACAGATTTCAGTCTAGCGGTTGGTGTCTTCGTATCCCCCATACCGTTAGCAGAGTAAAACTGTAATATACGTAGATGACGCAACTATGTCCGCAATTCATGCATATCCGATCTGACTCGATTGATCGTGCACAGCAGGTAAAGTTGCACTGATGTTAGCTAACAATTTTTTCTACTATTTTTTCTACAAAGATTGAGCATCTCATCAGCGTTGTGGCTTGGATATCCTACAGCCTTATGAAAACCATATTGTTCGTTTCCCGCACGAGCACCAAACGACGCTCTGTGTATAAAAATTACAATTTTGGGTTCTTAGATACAAACAGGGCATAATATTATCGTAGACTGTAAAGATGATAACGTATATCGGTTATCTTATACTTCGTACGTTCTCGATTAGCAGATCTTAAAACCTAACTAACTATTCAACTGAGTCACTATAGATTTAACCATAGTTAGTTAGGTTTTAAGATCTGCTAATCGAGAACGTACGAAGTATAAGATAACCGATATACGTTATCATCTTTACAGTCTACGATAATATTATGCCCTGTTTGTATCTAAGAACCCAAAATTGTAATTTTTATACACAGAGCGTCGTTTGGTGCTCGTGCGGGAAACGAACAAAATGGTTTTCATAAGGCTGTAGGATATCCAAGCCACAACGCTGATGAGATGCTCAATCTTTGTACCTCGATAGCAGCGTAGATATTTTTACTACAAAGATAGATGAAGGACCACGAATCTATGTCGAGTTCTTTGTACTAAAAAGTATAGAAAGTAAAGCGACGCAGAACTGGCCATAGCAAAGTTTATTACGAGGTCAGAGTAAGTGTGAATAGACAAATATCGTCAGCGAAGCTGTACACGTAATCATTAGTATAATAAAGAACCGTTGAAAACAGTTGTTATGGGTCCCGAAAATCTCGCTCAAGAGGGTCGGTTGCTACTGGCATTAGCAGCTACAGCTTCCAACAGATCCTTCGTCGGTAGAAATCGTCCTGCACCTTCCTTTCATATGGCCGAACAGATTCCTTTTTTTACCACATGGCTTGCCAGTTTGCACGACAAGCTCAGAGAGACCCTAAATATTCATGATGAAATTAATATAATTATAGATATCGCTGCGACAGATAAAAAAACGACGGGTTATCTATGCACGATTGATGACAAATATGCAAGATTTGATAGGTTTGCAGCTGGTGTCAGTCCGTATGCAGCTGGTGTCAGTCCGTACAAGCTGGTTCTACTCTCTACAGACATGCAAGCACACGATTCTGCTCTCTACAGACGATTCTGCCAATGGTGATTGATAGCAATGAACTCTTTGAGACTAAAGCTAATTACTTTGCCTCTGATTAGCAATTCTAATGACTAGGAGAGATCATCTTCGCTCACAGAGCTTGTACGGAGATGTTTTACGACAACTCTTACGTAAAACAGGCCAGTAAAGACTCATAATTCGATTTACCACAACCAATCGGTTTAGTGATTCTGAAGATTCCCATAAGTTGTCGATAAGAAACGCTCAGATGTTGCTTTCTCGAACTACGCCTGGTCAGATCCAGGTGGCATCGGTTTGGATGGCAAGCGACTTAAGTGAAGTAAGAGAAAGAAGCAAATCATACGACTGAGGCGCTCTGCTCAGCCGCATGTTGCCCGAACCTTCAAGAAGACAATGAAAAGCCCCGGCAATATTTCTTCGGTTTTTCTCGGAAAACAACTTCTGTTGGCAAAATCCGTTTCGCGCAATAAGGATTTCTAGCGTTAACGAAATCACATTCGTTCGCTCCAACTTGCAAACCAAGGCTCCACCACGCAGGATCGTTACTCCGTAACGTAATTATCGGAAGAGCGAGATTAGGTATCATCTACTCACTAGCTAGCTTGATAACTTACCAGATGGAAAGTGGGGACTACGTTTAGTTGTGGTCAAAACATGCCTCTAACAGACGCATTCGTAAGACAATTTATACAACTCTGTGACAAAGAAATGCGGTCGTAACCCTTGCGAATCTCTTTAATTGAGCAATAGGAGCAAGCTGTTGCCTTGGGCCGGACTTCGGCCATCGGAACTGACTGCATTGATCGCTATCTTTTGGACGAGTTTTGCAATAGGCAAAAAAAATAGTGTTGGAACAGCTAACAATTAACATGCATTTTAGGTAAGGCGGCCAGATCGGATCGATAACGCCGTTTGTTGCATTAGGTCGTCATTGATCCTAT
The DNA here is from genome assembly GCF_002532875.2 of Varroa jacobsoni. Taxonomy (NCBI): domain Eukaryota; kingdom Metazoa; phylum Arthropoda; class Arachnida; order Mesostigmata; family Varroidae; genus Varroa; species Varroa jacobsoni. The sequence goes on along the minus strand of NW_019213875.1, from coordinate 232,734 downwards.
AGGTCACAATATAAGGGTGCATTCATCGTTACCATTTGCAACCATCACATGCAAAGAGTCCGAATTACATACTTTTACAGAGCAGTTCACTGTACACTCGTTCACCTGTAAATTCAATTTCAAACAATACTGTTCATTTAGAGAAAAGAAGTATATTGTACTGCTAAAGTTCCAATAACATAAACATATTATGAAAAATTTTTCAACAACTATTTTCGTATATGTGTACGTAGAGAATACGCTCACTCCTATATGGTGATATGCCTACATATGATGTAGGCCACGTACCCAACCAGCGAATGAGTCGATCGAGGTCGCTTCGAAACAGGTGATGACTGGGCTATACTGTTTCTGAATCCAACTTTTCGTTGGTTCGGTACCTTCGTAGACACACTCCCCCTGACCACCCAACAATTCAACTTTATCCTGTACGGGGTCCTCCGTAGCTACCCGGCACTTGAATAGCTCAGTGGGGCCACACGTGGCACCTTCTATCACTACGCGTGTCTAAGATCCCGTTGTGTTCAAGGCGGATTAAAGATACTGTTATTATATATTACTCCATCCAAAATCAACTGACCTAAGCTATTAAGGGTTTTTCGCAACGAGACCCGTAATGCAGACAGCTTCATCGGCATTGCGAGCATCTAATCGGGGGCTAGATAGATGCAGCTAGATAGACAGATAGATCTATGCAGTGTATTTTCCTATACCGATGTTAGGCTTCCGAAATTTATGTCTACGTCTATGGATATGATATATTGCTGTCACAAACATGGTGCTTGTTCACCAGCTCTAGAGGCCAATATACCAAACACAGTAATACACGCAAATGTTATTATGTTCTTCAGAAAACGTTTATCGTTTAGAATTCTTTCTACGTTTTTCATTTGCTGATGGCTGACAAATGTTGTACACTGTCACAAAGGTTCTTTCTCTCCATCTCCAACTCCGTTATCCTTTTATTCAAATTAAAACCATCTCGCCTTTTCTTCAGGCTCCCAATGTGGGAACTCTTTATGGCAGATGACTATTCGAACGTTGCTTTCGTATCCATATTTTCTCTAACGTCAAACACTGACGATGTGCTAATTATACCGTATATAATCGAAGGGTTGATTGATCGAAATTTCAGAAGATTTGAGCAAAGTACGTTCCTTAGTTCGAAGATCATTATTTTATTATTATTTTATGTTACTGGGGGCATTTCCTAATATTTATATACCTAAATCAACCTGATCGAACGGATTTTGCTAAAAACGCCGTCAGGTATGAAGGGATCATAAAGTAAAGAAACTTACCAGGTTATACGGAGCTGTTGTCGAGCTGCACAGAGCTGTGCACTCATTCCACTAAAAACGAATGACAACGAACAATAGTTATTATTACAAATGTTATTATCGTATAACAATAGGAAGTGGCAATACGATTCCGAACTTTCTACTGTAGTGTAGTTGTTTATACACAAACTGACGTGAAACAACTACTTTTGATTACCTATTTTGGTGTCTAACGTCTTCTTGCCTATAGCAAGTCAAGTCTTCTTGCCTATAGCAAGTCAGTCAAGTCTTCTTGCCTATAGCAAGTCAGTCAAGTCTTCTTGCCTATAGCAAGTCAGTCAAGTCTTCTTGCCTATAGCAAGTCAGTCAAGTCTTCTTGCCTATAGCAAGTCAGTCAAGTCTTCTTGCCTATAGCAAGTCAAGTCTTCTTGCCTATAGCAAGTCAAGTCTTCTTGCCTATAGCAAGTCAAGTCTTCTTGCCTATAGCAAGTCAAGTCTTCTTGCCTACAGCAAGTCAAGTCTTCTTGCCTACAGCAAGTCAAGTCTTCTTGCCTACAGCAAGTCAAGTCTTCTTGCCTACAGCAAGTCAAGTCTTCTTGCCTATAGCAAGTCTTCAACTGATCTATGTGTGGCCTAATCGAGCTACGCCATGGATGCAGGACGCTGCAAGACTCGATGCAACATCTAGTACAAAACATTTTCTATTCTGGGATAAACTTATAGGTTCGACAGAATATTACCTCAGAATCTGGATGTCCTTACAAGGGATAAAAGTCAGTTCCACTGGGGATGCGTAACAAATATTTTCTAATGGTATATAACATTTATAAAGAACAGGATGTACTATATGAAACCCTTCCAGTTCCATTTTCTTATAGTATCAACCTTTCCTATCAAATATTCTGCTGCCATTTCATTAGCAATGCGCGTGTTGCTCGTATGTACGGACGATTACTTGAACGAACTTTTGTGATCCTATAGATCTGTGGACCTATCGATCCGTGGATAGAGATACAAATTTGGTTAAAAGCTATAATAAAAAATAATTAGTGATTTTCGACGTGTTTCAGACTGGCGTAATTCGTTTGTTTTAAGTTATAGGCTCCATTTGAATTCGAAATTTCGAAACCCCATTTTAGCTAAGAGATTCGGAATCGATCTAAACAAGCAATAACCTGGGAGCTTGGGACCTGGCAGATAAACCCTGTAAGAAGCGCTATTTTCGCAAAAACTCATTAAAAAACAAAGCTCACGAGTCCTGCAAGGACGTCTTTACCGTTTTTTGCTTGCCCAGGATCGGAGTATGGTATTTGGTATATAAAAATCTGATGCCTAAGATTGTGCCTGTCGTCCCCTGGTCATGAAGCTTATGAGCAAACCACTTTTCAGGCATCTGTAAAGATGATGCAAAATGTTCTGTCAGCTACAACTTGCAACTGACCAGCAAGTTCTTGCTGAAGTTGAGGTTGAGCAGAACCTGTTCTTCTACTTTCCTCTAACTTAACAACAAGTTATCGCACTCGTGATTCTCTGCATGTCCAGTTGTGCAGGTAAGAATCCTCCCTTTGGAAATCTACCGAACCACGTCACTGAACTATTGCTGAGAATCAAATGAGCACTATCCAGGCTATGATATTTATTCGTATGTGCTCCGTCTTCTTCCAATAAGACTGATGTTTAACGAAAGCAGAAAACGCCCCGGGTAAAACTTACACGAGATATTATTTTACCTCTGTCAACCCACTAGTATTGAACATTCGGTTGAAGCTTCGGCTGGTAATTTAAGCGACTAATTAGAATCGTCCGATACGGTCGGCTTTAGTAGAGGCAAGAATTTAAGTAGCGGACAAAACGCTCTTCCCTTTTTGGAAAAGCCGGCAGTCTTAACGTTTGTAAATATTGTCTGCTGGTGCTTTGCAGTGGAAACGATGTTTCTATGGCTCACTTGGATCGGCGACAATCCCAAGATGCGAATCAAATCCCTACATTAAGAACGGATACACTCACGCTCGCAAAATTCGTGACCAAATCTAGCAATCTTAAGCAGGTTGTGCTATGAACTATGCCTAGCTACAAATAACTGCGTGCACACAGGTGCAAGCACGACCTAATCTATACTGGCTGCAACAGCAAGTATCTGTATGAAAAATCAAAACTCGTTAAGGAAGTTTGACAGAACTTGCCCATTCGATGAATTCGGATTCCTGGTCGTTCGTATAACATGCAACATGTGGGTCACCCCTTTGAAAGGAAAACGCTGCGCCAATAAATGCCAGGGCAATCAACAATCGACGAATCATTGTTGAGTGCAGATTACTGAAATGACAAGCAAGAACACACATTGCACGCTCTTCCTTTTTTAACAGACTACGGTAAGTCTTTTCTGAAAACTTCGTTAAGTTCTCTGCTGCTGCTGCTGCTGCTGCTGCTGCTATTGAAACTACACATGGATAAAATCTCGTCGTATACGAAGAATATGTTACTAATTCAATCAGAGCTAAAATGACCTGCGAAAAAGACGCTAAAAAGTCGGAATATGGTTGGGGGCAGCTTAGGTCATAAAATTCAGCCAAAGTAATGCATATGTACATATGTAGGCAAGTTGAAACAAACCGTGAAATTCTATGCGTACACTCTACTTGTGACAATATGGTTCCTCTAAACCTATGGGATTTACCCAGGAATATGCATCGTTTTCGAGATAAATTGACTCATTTACTTTGTGAGACGTTGCGGTTCGTTAGGTATTAACTTCACTTCTCTAAGTTGCCAGAGCCAAAACAAAAATGTATTTGCAGTTCTTTTTTTTTATGAGCGATTAGGGCCTTATTTCAGCATGAACTTTTGGACAATTCGACTAAAAAATTCAAGCGCAAAATACAATTTAAGGCGCCATGCAGGTGCAATCCTGCGTTTATTCGACCGTTTACACTCTGACTGGTTCATATTAACGTAACATGGTACCCTATGGAGATGTATTGTGTATAAGTAAAACAATGAGTACTTTGGGCTTGTAACTTTAGCCGAACGATCTTCGTTCCACAATGTTGTGCTAGAGAAAGCTTTTTGGGGGTGCTACGTAGATGTCGAATTTCGTTTGAGAAGCAAAATAGTTTTCGGAATTACTTTCTGCTTGCGTATTTGTCTCAGGCCAAGTTATTTACGCCCTGAAATAAACTAAAAAAAAATATCAATGAATTCTGCCTATTGACCGTGCGGTTACCGTTCAATTGATATATAGTTTTAATCACAATGTACGCTAATAATTCAAAGCGGACTTTACCGTTTGATCGTATCGTTGGCCGATTTGTGTTCACAAACTAGCCGGCGATGCGATCCGAAGAGGCCGTGAGAAATCAAAATAATTTTCTACTAGATACACAAGATATGACATGCATACCTTTATTTTATTAAGTCCTTTGAAACATTTTAGAAAGTTAACGGGCGCACTGACGAATGTTGTCGATCTTACTACCGTTCTTAGATTATTTAAAGAACCTGTGTAGCTGATCTATTCGATATTATTTGAAATATAATTGATATTGAGAACGTTATATATAGGAATATATAAGGAAACAGACTTAAATCTAAGATGATTTGTGATGTACCAGATTTCACAGGGATGATTTGTACTAAGGCGTCTTCAAGAAACGTCTGTATGGCTTAACACTTGAGCGATAATTGTATATAGTACTAACTAGTGTTCAGGCGAAAATAAAAGGTGCACATTCAAAAGTGTGCTGAAAGGGCTAAGGTCAGCCCAATATGTGCTTCTACTATCATAGGAACGAAACATAGTAACTTGCGATAGGTCTGGCTTTGGGGCAACGACTAGACATGAACAGATCTTGGCTTGAGTAGATTCAGGCCGTTCGGCGCGGAAGTAATCATAGATGTATTTTAAAAGACCCAGCGCATCTGCACTGAAGCTGCATGAAGCTGAAACGATTTGTTAGAGGTGTTGTCTGGTAAAACATTGAATCGAAAGGATTCAATTTGTTGCTAGATATTGCCGAAGAACAAGCTTAAACCGAATTAGTTTAGAGTTTGCGCTGTGGTTAATATGTGAAGAAGCGAGCGAGAAGTCTCGTTAGCGAAAACCGTTCGAAAAATCAGCCATTATCTCATGGCTGAACGATCAAAAGGTAGAATCTGGTTAAAAGAGAAGCGTAGCCTTCTAATTCAGAGAACTTTACCAGTGACTGATTAGACGTTTCGTGCCAAATCGCTAGATCGCATAGATTTTCTAACAAGCCGATACTTGTACGCAACGTCTATGGCTAGATCTATCGCAAATCAACTGTAAATAATACAAAACCTATTGAATAAGTTTTACGCAGACGTAAGTGTTAAACTCATGCTTAACACGAACGATTAGCTGTACAAACATTGAATGATTTGAGTTAATTTAACGTAATCTATCATCAACGTCATTGTCTTAGAGAAGTTAACGCACGACTTCGTACGAGGATTGCTGATCTCGTGGGAATGACTGCGACGGAGCAGCGGACAGAAATATACCCGATAAAACAAAGGAATAAAAAGACTGAGGTAACGGAACAATCGAAGGCAGCAAGCAAAGGTTGACACTCATTCAATTGGAGTTGACACGATTTACCATTCAGCATTGGCTTGTTCCTTTCACAGTTCTGCGCCATCGCCTCGACCATCTGTAATCAGCTATGCAAAGCTGCTGTCCAATAAGATTTCCTGGAAGCGTAGTGCCGACACGTTTGCGTCGACGGAAGAATAAATGGTGAATGTGACGATACGACTGTTCTGGCTTCTCTGCAGAGATGGCTGCATTAATTCATTAAGTGTTTTTTCGTGTATCTGACAAAGTTAGAAAACGGTAATGATAAAGAGTTTGCTATACTCAATAATAATAATAATAATAAGCTAAATTTAGTGAAGATACTGTATTTGAAAAGATACCACGTACCGATTTTGCTCGACGCAATATAAAGCTGACCACGTGAACTTGACCATACTCTGAAGCGCTGCCTTTTAGCGTCTCGTAATAGCTTGATCAGTGCTTCCAGCCTATGACATAGTGTTTGGTGCAATGCACTATTGCATTTTTTAAAAGTGACGATATCTGGTCTTGAGATACGGCTCAAAGGATCGAGCCTTGTGTGTTTAAAGCCGCTAAATTTTAAACCACAAAAAAGAAGTGATACCAAGTTCTTCATTCGTATATAGGTTTGATACCCTACACCAGAAGACTTCAAAAGCTATACATGTCGGTGCGTGTGTGAATGTCTTTATCTTTTTCTACAAATACATGTAAGTATTACTTAGCATATGTGAACTTGCAGATAGCGTTTATTTCCCTATACAGCTGTCTTGTCGCAACTACCATTCTCAATGGGGGGGTCGAAGTACACGCGACTGCAACGGCGGATAGAAACGAGCATATCGAAGCCATAAGAGGAGAGGGGGCCAAATGATGCTAGTGTTGTTGACCCCACTCCCCCCCCCCCAACGATTCTTTATTCGGTTCCTGCTTGGCCTGAAAATGTGCAGGATGTCACCCTTTTGCTACGCGTGCGCGAAACGCCTTCGTCGAAGCTCGGAGCGGGATCGAAAGTGGTTCCTTGTGCTTGCTGCTGCTTTACATAAAGACAGTGAGGCGAACAATTGTATCACTTGCTGAATGTAAATATATGCGTAAATAGTTGATTGTGAATATATGATTGGCATAGCGTTGCTGGACGAAGCAGGTCAAAGAGTAAGTGGACGTGTCTGGATAAGCCCTGATGCACCGCGTTCTTTCGGCCTTTCGAAGCTACCTCGTTCGCGGTTAACGTCATTAGGATTTCGCTCGATATCGGACCACCAGATGTCACTCGACAATATTGATACTGCAGAATCGGTATTATAACTTATAAAATGTAAAATTCTATAGATGACATACATTTTTTTTGATTAAATGGTAAGAGTAGCTACATATAGATAACTATGAAAATCATTGGCGCTATATTTGTGCAGGACAAAGTATAAAGTTGTGAGCGCTCCTGTACACTAGCTGGGCAATAGTGCTTAAGTCTAGTTAACTTTAATTAGCTACAGGCTTACGTTAGCTCGAGCAGGTGTAAATTTCTACTACCATATACATATCGAGGTCTATGTGTGTTGGAATAATGCTCTATGTAGACCACACCACAAGGTGGGAACACCAGGCAATACACTTTGTTCACGGGTATTGTATAATAAACAGTTAGCTGGAAAATGTTGAGCAGCGTGACGCAGGAAACGGATGAACTGTCGTCTTCACCCGAACCATGCACGTTAGTAACTTATCAAATAAAAATATCAAAAAAAAAAATTTAAAAAAAGCCAAAGGCTTATTGAAATGGGTATTAAAGAGCATTCTCTTAATCTCTCTTACTCAGCATTCTTATTAAGAAAAATCTTTACTCATATATTTGATATTTGTCATTTCAAAAGCAGAATATTTGTCTTTTCATAACCTTCATAAGATTTCATAACCTCGATGAGGGAATACAATTACATTCAATACGTCGGACGTTAACCTGTCCCGCTTGGTTCATTCTGTTATCGTTGTTTTTTTTTCTGTTTTTCAATAAAACTTTGATTTTTCCACTTGTTATATCATTTAGGTACGTGAAGGTATACGGTACATGGCTTTTTACGGTTTTTTTTTTCCAAACAGCTAAATAGTAGAACTTTAAATGTATACATACGTTGCTGCGTTATTCCTGTGTGACATTTTTTTTATTCAAATCTACAATGAGCTCGCCCGGAGTCCATACCCGAATCTACTCATATTCTCGAGTATTCATACAATGAATATATTAATTTTTGCTAAATTAGCCTTACTAACTGTTGACCGGCTTACTCTTGGGCAGGTGCCATGGGTGGCACCTATTCTATACACAGGTGTGCGTTTGTCTGTGTTTGTGTATATAGACGACTGTAGCACAGCGCTCGCTTAATCAGGATCTTCTCTCGGACTCCCCTACACTTTCTGCTCTCCGCCTATGCCGCCTCCGGAACGGCCAACTTGCATTGTACTTACCCCTGTATTTGTTCGAACTTCAAAGACTAATAACGATAATATATTCGACGGCGTTTCAATGGTCTTTCAACTCTTTCAGCTTGTCGAAGCTCGGTCGGCCTTTTGCGTTTCTGAACAACCCGAATGGAGAGACGGGCTAGCGTCGGCCGCCTTCCAGCCCCATCTCATCGTCGAGCACCCGGCCGCCAAAACAGCCGACAGCGTTCGGTAAGTAAATCGACTGATGCCCGAATGTAACTACTAAACAAGCATCGTTTGACTGAGTTAGCTCATTTATTAGTTCTTCAGACCTTGCCAAGCGTCCCCCGCAGCCCTGGCCGTCTTCCTATCCGCCTGCTAAAGTAGGGCAGTGCTATTGCCTGCGCGCAAGCCAAAACGAGCCTTCTCCCGGCTGAGCGGTGCGCTCTCCACCGAGGGTGGACACTTTGCATTGTTAATTAAGCTTTAAATTTGTTTTAATCAGCTGCTGTTACATCCACACGCGTTTTCTTCCACTTGCTTCCGTTTCATCACAATCGCATTTTCCTCACCCGTCCGTTATTCACTATTGCCCCCGCTACTGTGTCTTATTCGATCAGTTTGGCCTGACGCCTTCCCCACGTTTTATTTTTCCTGTTCCTACATCCTAGCCATTTGAAGAAAGACAAAGATACTACTGTGTTGCTTGAGGGCTGCCTGTATAACCTATGCAGAGTGTTTTTTATTATTACTAAATGAGTTTGAGTACAACCATCGAAATGTAGAGTATGATTTTCGAATTAGCGTTGCTCTGATCTTAAACAAGCTGTAATGTGATGAAACACGAAGAGTCACTCAAAGCAACTCAACCGCTATAAGGAGATGTTTTTATGGCACTAGATGTTATTATAGATATTACACAGACTGATTCTATGTAGACATATATATATATATTAACCAAAGCGTGGATTGGAAATGCCTTATGCGTACCGTGACAGTTAGCGATTAACTAAATTGAGACAATTGGCCCGCTCCTGCCATGTGAGCACCCCACTTGTGCTAGTGCTTGATGTTGCATTCATTGCAGCTTCCGTTACGAGAAGCGGATATCTGCCTGTACACACCCGTCGAATCAGGCACGGATTGTTAAAACCGAGAGAACGATCACAATTAGCTAATGAACAAATTTTAACGGCGCGTACGAAACGCCAAGCGTATTCCGAGCAGTAAGGAAGGAAGAGAAATCTTCCACTACTATTCACGAACAAAAAAAACAGAATCCTTCGGCGAATTAGCTAATTACAGGGGTACTGGGCGGACGATGAGGGGGTTACACTTTGAAGGAAAGAGAGGGGAAATGGGCGGTGGTGGCGAGTGGTGGAGAAGTAACTGTAACTCGTTGAACATCCAGGTCAGCCCACCAGGTTGGCTTTCCTTTGCTCCGCCACCTTTAAAGCTACTTTTTTTGCTGTGACGAGCCTTATTTGCTCTGAGTCAGTCTATGCAAGCCTGGACGTGCAAGCCTGTTTGTCAACAGTTTTCTTGAAAAATCTGTAATAATGCTACGATTGTATAGGAACTACTTTCAGTAGCATACGTAGCATAATAAACCAAAAAAAAAAAAAAAAATTGACTACTAATAGCATGATAATTGTTATTGTAAGTTTGAGTAAAATGGTGGAGGTAAACGGTAGGTGGACGTAACATCTGAGATTTGATTCGGCCTTAACTATCTTTTTGTTAAATCAATGTAATACGAAAACGTGTCTTTTACAAATTTCGTTTATTTAAGGCCACAAAATGACGATAAAATGTTACACAAAAAAAAAAATAGAAAAAAAAAAAACCGTCTTCGCTACACTGTCATCCGTCGCCTCACTTCTATATAGCAAATGGAAAATTAGTGCTTCTTTCGAGCCATAGTCAATTTTTAGACTTTTCAAGTATCTAAGATCAACATTCTATCAATTGTTACGGCAGTTTATTCAATGAGTAATTATTTTTAAGCCTTAACTTTGTATTGGCCAGCTCAACTGAAACATACGATTAGTTTTTGCATCGATCGTACGACTGCCATTTCAATCTTACTGTCATCATCACGCCATAAAATTATACCCTGCCAAAGTAAAATCAGGCACGCAGGCCGCCTCGGGCGAAAATATTCATCCGCTTACTTTTTATTTACGTTTAGCTAGAAGTTGGACTTGAGTCGTGACGCCTAAATGGGTAGGACACTAGGTTGTGTTGCTAGAGTATAGGCTGCTAATATGATTGCATAGTTTTTTCCACTTCGTTGTGTTGTGATATGAGTTCAATATGGTATCAATAATCAACTTTTTAACGCCTGGTTTATCCCTTCGACGGTTTTCCCAGGTTAAACACTTTTCGCTGGTTCATAAAGCGGGCATTTGAAAAAAACGTACATCACTACTTTAACCAAAGATCTTGCTGAAGAAATTCTTTTTGGGCTTTTTAGTTGTAGTCACATATTTTGGCGCAGAGCCTCCAAAAGTACCCGAAGGGGAATAACCATCTGAGTGAATATTGCTAGGAAGTGACGGGTATAACCGGGAGCTCGGTTGTGTAGTGTAGAATGTACCTCTGGAAGAACTGCTTCCAAAAGTTCCGTGCGGGATCGGATACGAGCTTCCATACGACGACGGGTATGGGGGATAAGAGGAGGGCTGTGTCGGGTAGAGAGCTGGATTGTACGAAGTGGGATACGGGAGTGAACCTCGTGAAGACGAAGAAGAAGAAGATCCAGAGGATGATGCGGGATATCTTGAAGCGTAGTTTGGCCCTGGGAAGTTGAATGTGGACGATGGTGCTGAAGGTGCATAGCGATTACTATTCCGCAGACGACGCAGCAGGTCCTCGACCGTCGTTGATCCTGATTGATTCTAAAATATTACCGGCATGATTATGTGTATCAATAAAGTAAAGGTCAGTTTTTATGGGGAATAAAAACGTAGAGTCGAATATTGGCATTAACTGAGTTGGGTAGTGAGATCAAATTATTCGTCGAACGTTTAAAAAACATGATATACCTTTTATGTTTGAGCAATATATATGTCGCGACACTTATAGTAAGCTTTGCAAAATATTGCTGTGTTAATATAAATTAAGAATAAGAAGTTAATATACTGAAGAACCTAATATATCTGAAAAATCCTTAGCTGTATGTCCTTAGACATATGTACCTGCCAATAACGACTTAGTTACGGATAACACTGCAATATAATAAGCAGCAGCAGCAGCAGCAGTAGTTCTGCACATAGTTACATTAAATCTTATGGCAATTTTATTTTATACCTACTTACCTTTCGGTTCTTGTATTTATTAATGAGGTCATCAATATCTGATGAGCTGGGCACAGGCTTTAGTGTCGTAAAATACCGCGGAGCGCTTGGCTGAGGAGTGGTATATGCCCTGCGCGGCGGTGCTGTTACAGAGGGATAGGTACTGCAGAAAATACATGAGATTATTTTAAGCCATCCCCCACAGAACCTACTGCTTAGATAACTTATGTCACGTTTTAGCTTGGAATAAATATTGCTATTTATTGTTTTGTGCCATGGAGAAACACGGAAACGAGCAACATTTACTTCGGTTCTTCACCGAGGATTCAATTAAAAACGTCTGTTTCTATATATAATTGCAGGACCATGAAAGGTGCTACTGTGCCTAGAAAGGAACTATGTCGTCTTTCAATTCGACGAAGCTCTTACCTTTACTTTGTAGTTAACTGATGGTATTCAAAACAACCGTTGCTAAGCGTATTTAATATATAATTGAATTTTTTCGATTTAAATGTGAAGCTAACCAACTGTCGTAGTGGGGCTGAAGTTTTATTCTCGTCATGCAAACACTTGTTTAGAAAGCGCAGCCTTGAAGTTGGGCAACAGGACAGCTCTGTGGCAAGCTGTACTGCTTTTACAATAGTTGAGTGAGACTGTGGAGTGTCTATTTGAATAGAAAGTGGATATAATGCCTCCAGTTAAGATTCGTCGTCCTTTTGCCACTCGTGATCCAAATGCCAACTTCATTCTAACACTTGCAGACTGAATAGTGCCTTTCAATGCAAAAGGTCTTGTAATCTCCAACAAGTTTAACTTCTTGGTTTAAATCAAGAAAAAACTATTTCAAATATTCGTGCAAAATTAAAATTCTTCACAATCATTTTGTGGGCTATTTCACCTTCAAGACAGCATTAGAGCCACTTGTTTGTCCATCGCATCTCAAGACTAGAACAGAAGCTGGTTTGCCTAGGAAAACAATAGTACAGGCATTAATTTGCATTAAATCAAAGCTTAGATGGGCGTAGCTAAACATCGGAACAGCAAAGAAGATAACCGGCCTATACGAACTGGGCCAGTGATCGAAGACCATATAATAGAACCGCTTGCACTAGCTAGGCGAGAGTTACTATCGAGGAAAGCTTCTGTTGACGTGTGATCTGTTATAAATAAGGACGTGAATAATGTCATAGCAAAGTTCTGCAGACAGATTGTGGATGCGGGTGGCCCTGTGGCGACTTTTCTGCAAACATGACACCGTAAACGTGTAGGGCTAAAAAAAAAAGCGTGCGGTTGACAGATTCGCTGTCAAGTTAAAGCCCTTGCGGCCAGAGTCAGTCCTGTACGCGCTATCTGTGTCAGTGCTCTCCACCGCTTGTGTGGCAGGAAGATTTTCGCTCGAAAAGTTGTTGAAGAAAACCTTTCGGCCACAACGACAGATAGTTGAGTGCTGTTGTTATAGCTACAAGGCCGCTAAAAAGATCATGTACAACGTTGCCAAAAGGGTAAAACCTTTTTTAGGGCTGAATACTTTAAAAACCAAGAAGGGCACGAAACACGAAGTTTCGGTACGAACTGTTACAAACCTGTCTAAGGGTCGCGAAATGCGACATCGCCACCCCTCTACCATCTTCTAGAAGTCACAACCTCCGTCGCAAGTGAGCTTCGTACATTCGCTACAGGATTAGGAGCAGCCCCGTCCTTAAGGTCGCCAGAACGCTCGGAGCCACCAGTCTCACTACAATGAACAAAAGTGGTTCTATTCTCTTTCCAATAGAATCCTTAATAATATGTAGTGAGTCAAACTCTGGCCAGATGGGATCGGGCCCTGCAGGTTGCCAACGGGTTGAGGAGAGAATCGCTCGCGGACCAGCGACTGGAGCCAAACTCAGTCGAATCAAACATTTCAAGATGCTAAGGTTCGCCTAGTGGGACTGCGAGGGTATGTTGTCGCATTTTGCATCTTGGGCACTGTAACGTGTTGACCGAAACCTAGGCTACAATTACACTCGCTTTTTAGGGATTTTAGCACTTACATTGCTTTCTTCAAAAACCGGCGCTTTGCGCCTTAGTGACTGGGTCTTAGTTTTCTATAGTGACGGAGTGAATGATCCTTACGTAGCCCTAGTCGAAAATAACATAACTATCCTAAAAGGGCCCAATACCGGTTTTTAGCCTTCATCTGAGGATACAAGATCGCAAATAACGGTCCTCGCTTCTCACGATAACAAGGATCTTTCTTTTCAAAAAAGAACGTCATTAATTTTTTTCACGCGGATGTGTAGGTTCAAGGATGTGCCTTATACACAGCCGGCAAACTATGACACCAGCGTCGCTTCACCCTCGGCCGTCACCCGGACGCAATAACTAATTGCCATGCCGCATGTACCCTCTTACTTGAAAGTTACTGGTTTCAACTTTCAAACGTCCAGTATCAACTTACGGAAGTTATGTAAGTTAACCTCCTTACACATGATTCTATTCTGAAACATCACTTAACTGCGCTATTATAGTTATTTTCGCTTGCCTGCTTCCGTACTTTCCATAATTTCGGTTCCCTATTACAAGCATTTTACTGTATTTTTAGAGCTAAAAAAAAACATCGCATCCGCATATTTCATTAATTTTAAACGTTTTTCTCAGAAATGTCCATGACCTCCTATAAAGCATAAGTTGAAAAAAAAAACGCCTCATTCCTGAATCCATAACGTTGTGTGTATCAGTTTTGCACGTGGGCTTTCTGTGTGAAGCGCCTAAGAAATGATTAAACTTGCTCAAAATTAAACAATAAGCAAGATCTTACTATTGAAGCCCGGCCCAGGGCTACCCACGCAGGTAGTGTTGTCACCCTATTTCAGCACCAGACAATCATCGCTGAACATTTCAGTAAGGCTACCAGACTGACTTGTATCCTTCGCTTCGCTCTCGTCTCACTCCTGATTTAACTAATCAGTGTATGTTCTGTCACTTCCAGTGTCTATTTTCTATTTCCCTATTACATTGCTCGAGTGACCGGCTGCATCCTGCGGTCACAACCTGCAGCTCTATTACAGCTACACTGTACCAATGATCGTGTTCTTCGACTGACATTAATCAGTGCTATCTTTTTTGTCCTACTTATGTTTGCCTCTCTCCGCGATTGTATTGTTAGTACACATTGCACGTATCATAAGTTGTTTAAAGAAATAATTGACCTCGACCTCAAAAGAGCCAGTATGAACCAAACAAATGTTACTCTATTTCTACTTACGTACGTAAAGTTGACTGCAACCCCTACATACGGCGCCAGTTTGACGCTTTACGTTAGTCAAATACACTGTTACAGTTGTTCCCGCTCCCCCGATGAAACGCGCTCGTAATCCCGATACTATGTCGCATTAACGCCCGTGCAACTATTTTTATCTGTTCCCGAATTACCACACTGACATGTCTTTTATTCTATTACACATTTATCGATTCTCAGCAATTTCGGCAAAGTTAAGAATTTATATCCGTAAGCTAGAAAAATGCCAAAAGTCCAAATTTGCCGTCTAGGTCAAATTAGGTGTCGACATTGTGGCACCTGAAAAGTTTTAAAAACAGGAAAAAATCGTGGCTACTGCTTCTTCAAGCAGCGGGATATGTACAGTTTGGTACGGGCCATTGGCAACATTAGGACGGATGTAACAAAGGGCAAAACCCTAAGTGGATTGAATTGCTATAAAAAGTCCAATTGCCAAAATTTCTATTTCGTCTTATGAGAGAAATTATACGCTGGAAAAGCGTTTGGCCAATCAGTTCAACCGCAGATGCAGTTCCCCAGACATGGATCCTAGTTCCGATATAAGGATGTATAGGTAAGGAGGATAACCAACTCAAAGCGATCCATTTCGACGGGGATATCGGGGGTCCGATGGACAGACAGACAGACAGACAGACGGACGGACGGACGGACGGAAAATTAGTAGTAGTAGTATAGGTTCGGCATATAGATAAATAGGCTAGCCTGACTCAGGGGTCATGCTCCGCACCCCTTTTGCCGTTTATTTTACTAATCTTATTTGTTACTGCTACACTTAGCTTAACCTAAAAAACGTGCCTTCAGTATACACCAATAATCACGCCGCTTCAATTGTTCTGTTTCACGTAGCCCGCTATCCTTTGACAGCCATCTTGCATCTTAGGATGACTAAATCAGGCGTGATTATCAGATCGGTAGGCTACGATCTTGCGTACAGGATAAATCAAGTTGATGTTTGATACTATGTGATAGTCATGCATTTCCAAGCCCGAAATTTTAATTCTGACTAACATCTAACCACAGTTCCAGTTAAATACATGCACATCATTACATGTTTTTCCGTACATGCATAATTTATTCGAAACTGCTTGAGACGAAAGACTCTTTATAATGTTCTAATAGGGTTCGGCATTTGTTAAAGAAGCGACCTCGAAAAAGCTACTGCGGATGGCAACATCCGTCTCTGTTGACGCCAGCCAGCCAAACGTCTGCCCCATAGAATGCCTAACAGCGATACCGGATGTAAGACTCGAAACTGAGATATATTGAACGAAAAGGTTTATTAACTTGCAACCGTATGTGCGAGCTACCGTGAAGGTTCTTAAGCCTGTAGACGAATAAGGTACTTGCACATGTTTGGTCTTATTGGTTTTGGTCTATCTGGTTAAACAATGTTCTCATGTCGGCATTTTTGTCGAAGGTTGCCATGAAAGCCGTCTATGCATATGTAGTGATCGATTAAGTACAATAAAAGCATCCAACTAATTTTATTTGCTGAAATTAAAAATAAGCGATGATTTTTAAACTTTTTTCAGCTGTAGCTGTTGCTGTAGCTGTATTCGTTTCGTACTGTTTATACAATTTCGAACCATATCTCGAGTAACCATCTTAACTTAGATCCTTATTTTAAATCCAACTTAAATTTAAAGGGAAAATGTTTCCAACGCAGAATAGGCATATATATTTGCTTCGTATATAAGGAAAGGAGCAAACATAAGTTAGAACACATAAAGAGCTCGCTTCTCTTGGCGAAGCTTCCGGGCTAAAATTAATATGTTATTTCACGTTTCATGTGTTTATCGCATTGATAGTATGGAGGATATATGGGTTACAGGTGGTCTATCGAAGCGAGTAGAAATGAAATGAGCAGTTTGTAGGCACGGGGTATTTCACACAGGGAAATATTATGTCCTCGACTTTAATTCCGAGTCAGGTTTATTGATCGTTTATCTATTGCAAAAGTTCATTCCGAAGATTGAATTAATTCGAATTGGCTGCTGATGAAACCACGCGGCCTCGTCTCACCGTCATGGCCGGTGTTGTACTAAAAAGCTGTCGTAGGCAAACCTGAACAGATCTTGAACTAATTGAGCTAGAACAATGATTTTTTTATTGTTGGAAGTACTCTGTCTTTACATACCTGTCACAGCGCTCGGGCAGCTTGTCGACAGCCACATCTGCGTTCCCACTTGTAATTTCCTTATCCGTCGCTTCTCGAAGTAAATCTATTGTGGGGTATGCTTGCCAACCAAGCGCCCTCGAAACCATCGAAAACCCCGTTAGTAGACGGAGTTAGATTAGACGGATTGGAACCAACGTTAGATATTACTTTGCTCAATCCAAAAGCTAGTTGAGGCATAGCAGAAAAGCCTGGCGCTGTCATCAGATAGCCAGACTGTATGCTTTCAATGGCCAACTCGAAATAGCGGGCTATATTCACTGTTTCAATTTCGGCGAGTAACTGAGAGTAACAGGTGTCCCTGATGTCCCTTGCAGATTCTATCATCACCTTACTGCCGAACCTATTCGAAAATGCCACCGAACGTATTTCGCACCAGGATGATGCTCCTGCTCTGATTAGCGGTACACATTGAGTCATGCTTCCTCTATAGCGACCGCATGAAGTTTCCGCATGTATAATACACCACACGCGCTTCTACCGGCCCGAAGTCCACTTATGGGGGAAGCATTTTTTTTAGTTTCCGCATTTTCAGCATCTTGGTTATCGTTCTGTAACATGTTACATGTGAAATGCCATCTTCTGGCCAACAGAACCCTTAGCCTCCAAACCCTATTTTCGTGAGAAGTTCCTATGACTTCACCAATATCCTTGTCCTTCGGATACTGACATCTAATTAGAGCCTCGCTGGTCTCCGACACTGCATTCCTCCGCTCTTGGAACCTTATCACTATTCACGCTTTCATGTTCAACGCCTTCACTAATTTTCGATGAACTCTCGCTCCGCTGCAACCTTCGAGCAACAAAGACCGGACCGCTGAGCGTCTGACTCTGACGACTATGCGTAAAAGCTAAAAAAGATTCTCCTCCTGGGGTAAACTCTGCCAATTTTTAGTTCCTACTCCTTTTTCTTGTAGTTCCTAGGAGACTAGAGTATTTACTGAGCACATTTCATCTGTCAACGATGTACAGCTCCGGAGTCCGCCGGATTGGCTCGTAGTCATCGCTCGTCTACTACATCTCAATTGGCTTCCATTAAACGACAGAATATACGCCTTTGATATCTAATTCAAAGAACTATGAATCCGTCTCATTTTTCGCTTGACAATTTTTGAGTGAGAAGCGTTGATTAATGTTAGACTGATGAAGGTTATATTTGTAGCGACCGCATGTACAGCGAAGTAAACGAGAATGAAGGCAACCTACCTGTAATCCGTAGTTTTCGCAGGTGTCGAGGTCTTCGTGCTTTTTACAGACCCTGAGCTTTCAATTTCGCCCAAAATATGCAGCAGTTCATCGCGACTCAGTTTGTCCAGGTGTTCCGTTGAAGTCGATCTTCGCGCTGTCAGCAGACGAGGACAGGAGAGTAATGAGCACTATGTCAGTCATTAGATCACCATAACTTTGTGCGCAGAATAATTCTAAATATATAAGCCCATATGGAAATGGACCATCTACCAAAATCATGACCTCAAATTGCGTATAACATTTCGATTACTACCCCACGGTTCCTTCGAGTAACAAAAAGGAGAGATCTGTGTAATTCGCAATATCCGCGCTGTCTTCTACCGTTTCTCCTATAGTACATAGCATAATCTCAGTTTGCCTGAACCAGCCTCCAGTACAAGGTCAGTGCATGTGAAATTTCTCTGCAAATGATAGCTTAGTCTTTCTTTTGGCCTTTAGTTCTATTATGTTTCATTATATATGTAGTACCACGCTTAATCTTTTTTTCTCCGTTCAGTACTTTTCGTGTTTCAAGTTCCTTGCCCTCAGACGAATTAGTCGATCCAGAACTTAAATCCCAACTACGTTCTGTCTCAACCGAATCCATCGATGTCTCCATATCGTAGCCTCGGCTATTTATTGGACTTCTCGTGCTGCTACTACTACTTGAATCACCCTCCGACGCATATAAGCACTGCGATGTGTTGTGAAGCTTCAATGGTTGCTCTTCGCCCTCAACTTTCGAGAGTTGATCAATTTTGATATTGTCGCTATTTCTGGCTAGAAGACCTTTTTCTTTCCGCTGTGTAGTGAGTGGGAAATGCCAGCGAATCAGTATAAATCGTAAATCAAAACACATTTCCGGAACGGGAAAAAAGGTTTTGTCAGCTCGACATTTTCTCCGAGCTGGAATATCTTCGATTTTTGTGCTTCAATTCATCGACTTTCGTTTTTCCAACGGCACAGTGCAGTGGAAATCATTTCAAAAAAAAAATTACTGAAGTAAAAAAATAACTACAAGCTATTCCGTTCAGGTGGTGGGGGTAGATTCGGCTCGAACTGCATTTAGACGCCCCAGTGTTCACCATATTTCGGTGCTAAGCCCATCAGACTCCCCCAACTCCGGTCGCTTGACGTTTATTTAGGGGATTTCTCACACGGGCTTAAACGCTGTGAGACCTGTATCGGATGAGAACGCCTCAAAGCGTGGTGTCATTGTATCTGTACATTGATTCGGATAGACTGATAATACATGTTCGTTTTCTACGGCGAACCAACTGCTTAAATGTGTGGTACTTGTTATGGATTATTAAAATTTACATTATTGAACGTCGCATTCAGTTATGTTGCTATCCTTTCAGGGCGATCCCTTGTTTTATATACATAAGGACAACAGTAATAATAATAATAATAATAAAATATTGATTTTGGTAAGCTTCGTTCCTGTGCATTGGTTTTTGCAACTCTTGCATAATTATGCGACAAAATTCAAACAATCAAATTTATTTTAATTGAAAAAGCTCAAATAAAACTTACGAGGTCTTGCTCGCAAAGCATCCTGTGCGCTAGTCAGTACAGCCACGCCTAATAGCCATGATATAATAAGAGACCGAGCTCCCATCATAATCTGAAAAGGTTACTAGGTTAACTGTGAAACGAACTTTACCTAGTAAGAAAGATAGAGGACATATTCTGCAGTTAATTATTTGTCTGTTGAGTGAGTCTCAAGAGCAGGGACTACGACTGCGGACGCAGCTTGACCCGCCCCACGATTCAGGCATCAATTTTTGCAATTCGTGACGTTAGCAATCAACGATTGCCAACGTCACGAATAAATTAAATACAACTAGGCGTTCTAACAATCGTCGTGTTAGAGAGATACAGATGACGTAGACTAGAAACATAAAATACAGACTCATCGGACAACGGTACGCCACAGAATCACATATATACATGCTTACCCATAAACGTGCACGGCTAAATGTGCTATCTTCTGTGACATCTCCAATTCAACGGGGAACATGAAATTATCAGTGTTACGCTGACTACACGCAAACAATACACGGTAAACAACGATTTCAAACGTATGCTTGCGGCTGACAAGGAAGCAAAGGCAAAATTTGAATTTTCCCGCATTTTCACTATCCGAGAATTATGCGACACTGAGCTTTTCTTTCTATAGTCGGATCGCCTATAGCTACCGTCAAATATCACACTTCAGTTAACTTGTACAAGCAGTATAATCGCTAATGGCGTCTAGCTGACGCCTGTCTCCTAGATTAGCGCCTTAAATATGAGAATTGAAATGGTGTCGTTTGATAGTTGGTAGTTCGGCCCTTAGCCTATGTATCTGCCGTCGTTTCCTGACGTCACTATTTAAGCGCCCATGAGCAAGCTAGTCAACCGATCGCTCACGTAATGAAATGTCCCTGCTAGAAGCTGCGTCTATCGTGGCAAAGACGGGCCAGGCCTTCCGCGCTAACGTAACGCACAGTATCGAGCTACGCTTACTGTTATGCCAGTCAGTCCTCGATTATGCTGCACAGCATAACATATGTCACTAGCAAAAACGCTGTACATGTTAAAAATAATAGAGAAATTCTATCATTTATTTATCATTGGAACAGAGATGAGCCGAGGCGGAACGTCCTAGCAGCCAATCTACGATTACACGCTTATTTCCCTTCCGTGTTCCGAAAGATGTGTGAAGAATTTTCAATAGTGACTTTGGCGTCTTATAGTAGAGTGACTTAGTTATATACGGAACATAATAACAAACAACAACAACTCTTTCGTGTCGTGACACGACGACTTTAATGGTATGAAACATTTAATGTAGATATCATTGATTTATTAGCACCTAGAAGCAATATGTTTTCAAACGACGGCAAATTTAATGGCCGCGTTTATGATTGGGAGGTCTAGCCCCTCCATATTTCAACCATAAGGGTTGCCCAGAGTCAAGTTGTGAAGCAAGGTTTATGTCTGTTGCAACGTTACAGTCTTTTCAGAAATTGATTGGCTTACTTTTAGACCGATGTTCGTACACGTTCGATTATCCAAAAGCACAGCACCGAAGCAATTCACACTCGTTTACCAGTCGAAATGTATCAAATATAAATCACACAATAAATCAAAATGATCTGACCGTGAATCCTTCACTAGGTTTGTGCGCCAGGCCTTTGGATGCAATCGGCACGTACTGCGCGGATATTTTTACGCACACTCACTCGTGCCGACTGCTAGATATTTCATGGTTAAGACGACCCCAATCAGATAGTCCAACAGACGGATACTGGGACGCTTTATATATCGTTTCGTCTTACGCGAAGCAATTCCCCCCCGTCTCGAACACGCTATCCTTTCCTGTCCGTTGTTCGCCATCTCAATGAAAAGAAATACGTCGACAACGATGGCTAGATAAACAAGAAGAACCTAACTGAGAAAGGAGGGGAACACTCCACGTACGTACATATAAACAGCGTCGTGTTCTTCTCTTTGTTGAAGATCAAACCGCCAGCCAGACTGACGGCAGACTGCCGTGATATTTGTGTATACCGGCGACGAGCCATAGCAGCGTCGCTGCAATTCGGAGCTGTTAAGGGTTTTTTTTGAGCCAATGAATGCTGTCGTTGGGTTGAGCTCAGAAGTCACCCCGCTTCATAAATTGATGTCACATAGAGCGTCGCTTGTGTGTATTGGGCCTGCAGTTCGACAACCGCTTGGGATATCGAGATGCCATTTACCTCTACAGTAGCCAGTAGTTCATCTTCTATTTGTTTCGAAGAACCAGAGAACAGTAAGAAAATCTCCTATATATTTTGCCTATTTCGTTTCTGTTATCGCAAAGCTATCATAGAAAATCCTGTTGAAAATCGACCAAAATGGCTCAAGGGGCTACTTTGATACATCTAAGTTTTTGATACAGAAATTTACGACCGTTCGAGAGAATAACATATTAATTGGCATTTGGATCACTGAAATAGGTTTTAACGGCTAGTCTTCTTGACACCTTCCCACGCACTTGTACAATCTGAATCTCTTCGCCGTTTTGAGCCTTTGCATCTTTAGGACTTTTAGTCTGCGATCATTCGAAGGTATAATTTTATCCGTATTGTTTTCTATGTAACGTGTTTTTGAGTGACACTTGACGCTTTAATGCACGGTTACTAGTAACAAGTACTTTGCGGACTGAAGAAATGATTGCTTTAAGTGACCAGTGTGGGGTTTGGGCATCAAATCGAAGCCATAATCGTCGTATATAGTGGCCATATTGAGCGAGCACGAACGCCACTTCTAAACATGCCACAGAATTCGTTGAAGTATCCCTGTTCAGACCTGCCATTTTATGTATGTACGTGTGTAGCAGTGTTAATGATGACAACGCAGCAAATCGAGCCAATAACAACAATTACACATCCTGATAAGGAAGATGGCACAGAAACTAACCCCGCGTGTGCTTTATATACATCATGTCATTTGCTGATTTTAGGGAGCCACACTGGTGAACGTTTTCTACACATATACGTACACATATCTAAGTAACTTACGGCAGGTAAAACGAACATTTTAACTGCAATTGTCTGTACGCGACTTCTGACTGGATAGGCTTCAACAGAACAGAAGGCAGGCAACAGAAACAATGACGTAAGTCAGAGAGATTGTGGACTTAAATTTGCCAAGCAGAACTAACGCAAAGCCATGTGTAATTGGCTGAGTTTTAGTGATCCATTCATGAAACTATTCGATGTAATGGTTAGATCGAGTCTAGATCTTGGCTAATTCTTGTTGCACAATATAGAAGAATTCTATGTTAGACCGAGGCTAATCTGAGGAATGCTACTAAACGACAGTTGCATATTTAAAAGCGATTCTTTAATCGTTCCGCGACAAGTTGGACAATTTGTCCGAACTGTGAATTCCAACGAACAGGGAAATTCAGGTTAACAAGCCTAAGATGATTGTACTCAAAAACCTACTTTTCCGTGCTTCCGTCTCAAGGTGATCTAGCAAGCCCTCGAACGCAACCTATTGTAATGTGATGCGGAGACAATCGCATTCTTTAAGAATGCTTAGTTTATCATAGCAAAGTAAATATAGATATAAAAATCCAGCTTCAAAGGGAACATTCGAATATGGCGAGGCGAACCCGACCAAGGGCCTAGTGGTAACTTCTTTAAAAAACAACAGGCAGAATCTTCTTAATGTAGTGATTCGTTTCTGCTCGATCTCATACTGCGGTTTATTTTTCAGCTTAAGAGCTTCGTGTTCCGAACGGCAATATCTTTACTGAAACAAACTATATCATTTTGCGATCGAACCCGTCTCTGTCTTGGCTGGCAACGTTGTGCTAGTCTTGATGGACTATCTCATTGTGTCTGTGTTCCAGTTGTGCCTTATGTTAGTAGATCAGACCCAGCGGAATCAAATTAATGTGAAACGTGGCGCCATCTATGTCTATGACTATAATTATTAATACCTACAGGCTAGCCAAACTGTACGGGATGCTTTCATCGACCCGCTTCTCGGACTGCTGTCAGATGTATGTATTTTCATTGCTCTTACTCGCCATTCGTCTCTGTTTATTATATCATGATGAGGGCAGAACTCCCCCTACCTAGAGGGTCGAATTGTCATGGTTAGATTGCCCTCTTGGGGGTCATTAACAGGCTCTCCACCGCTCAGTTGGATAAGTGAGTCGACGCTAAAATTACTCAAAATGGCTGACGCCGACGAACGGGACTAGACAGACAGGAGAAGGTTGGGAAAAAGAAAAAAAAAAAAGGATTTCTGGGAGTTGAATGATACTCTAGAGAGTTTTGCAGCTTTAGATACGCTAGTGCTGTACGATTACGCAAAGCTTGATGCACAGTACTAACGATTCCTACATGCAGAGCTCTACAATATGTAAATTAATGGAGACCTGATTAAACTGGTTTTCTGAACATTTTTTTTTAATCTCAATCAAGCTATTTTGAAATACTGCTAACTAAATATTTGCACAGGCAGAACGATAATCTATCAGTTATTGTATTGGCGTTCTAGGAGTACACCTTCAACCTCTGGAACCGCTGTGCTGGGTTTACGTTTTATGTCCGGAGCTTATATACTGAGCTGGCTGAGTCTCAGCCACATTTCAAAAGATTTGTAATTATCAAGGCCGCCTTACTGTACACCTTGAGGAGCCTGAAATACAATACTAATAATCAAATTTATCATTTTAACATGGCTCCATCAAAAACTTATCATATGAAAACATTAATCAATAATCGCTTGTAGTAAAAAAAAAAATAGCGAAATTCATTAGCAAAACAAAAAGAACAAGAAAAAATGTAAAAACAAATAAATACAAGGTAAAAATACTAAAAAATAAAAAATTGCTAATAAGCAACAAAAAACAACATTCGACAGTGTTCCCTAACGTCCATGAATTTTTTGAGTTTTTTTGCCCGTTCGCCTAAAGTTGTTTTCGTTCGTTTTTGTGTAAATTCAACGTGTGCTAAGCGATTTATTTCGACCTTTTATTTGGTTCCATTTCTTCGTATGATAATTTGTTGCTTTGAATAAAGTTTTTGTATTTTTTTTAAATTTCATACCTTTTTGAAGGTTTGAATTTGAACGTAAACAAGATGCTAAATAACAGCGTGGAAGAAGAAGAAGAAGAAGAAGCAAAAAGGGTAACGGTAACGGTAATAAGGGTAACGGGTAAAGGTAAACGTAATAAAATTGATTAAGTCAGCCATCAAAGCAAACGTTGTTTGCTGAGGAAAAACTAGGGATAAAAATTCAATAGATTTCAATAATGAAATATTAGCATTTGTCAAGCAACATTCATATTTGTATTGAGACACATAAATTATTTATCTAGTAGCGTATTTAGATTGAAAAGCATGTGGTGTATCAAGTAAGCGCCTGTATTAAAGATTCTTCTTTACACATAAATATAAATAGTCATTTTATTCAATATAGGCGCAATTCAGTACTGGGTATCGTGAAAAAGAGAAATTATTGAAAATGGGTATTTTGTAACTAAATGAGTTGAATAAAAAAAATTCGGCCTATGTTAAAGGTGATTGAAGTTGATCCGGTGGAAAGTAACGCGGCGGTCAGTAAGACCGAGTTAATTAAAAAAAATATCACAACTCTTTCTTAAATGGGCGCTTTAGTCAATGCTTCCATCACCGCTCACCATACAGCTAACTAGATAACTACTTTTCGACCAGCTCTAATCCGAATCTACAGGGTGCAGCACTTAAGTTAATGTGGATTTCGATAAGACCAACGCATTGGAAATTGCACACCAAAGAAGTGGACGGTGTGGATTTCAAACTTAGTTACTACTATCCGAAAGTGCCTTCTACACGGTCCTTCCGTTTCGGTCAGCACCTAACGAAAAAGCTTCGTCATGAATAAGGCCATCATGTCATTGTCCATGAAGTCGTTAGTAGGTGTACGTCATGAAAGTAAGATACATTTTCTTTTAGGGCAACGATTTAACGGTGTTGTTCGCTGCTGAAATCGCTCAAAATGAAGCAGCATCTCGCCTTCTCTGATGAATTTTTTTTTAACTTCGATGCAAGGGTAAACTAGACAGGTAATGGCTGGCTTACTCATCATTCAAAATAGGTACACATTATGGCTAGAAACAAATTGTCAGCTAAAGTTTACGCGTGGAACTTCTGTACAATTTTTCTAGTCGATCGTGCCGAAGGGGCAGCTATCTGGCCGTTCCAAAAAAAGAATAGAATTAAACAGCGTCGCCCATGACGACAGTTCGGAGCGTTAGATAAACGCCTAATGCTGTCGCTTAACTCGTGCCGAGGTGTCCGTTAAGCCGAGTGATTGCACCCGAACTAAGAAAGCGATGCAGCGTGGCAGCAGTCGAACACGTAAAAACATGGCGGTCGTTAGATAAAAACATTCCGACAGAAAGCGTTAATTGAATGAAGGTGACTGATAAAGATGTTATTACTACTCACTTTTCATTTCTTGAAGTGTAGCGTGACCAAACGAACTTACATTTGATGCGTTGCGATATATTTGGAATACTTTGCTATAACTTGCAGGCACTCCTTTTTGGCTGATAAGGCTCGTTGATGCTCCGGGAACGCCATCTACAAATATCCTGAACGATTCAATCCGTTGCAAACTTACCTTTGATCCTATTAATTGTTGTATCCACCTCAAATTCGCTACGATATTTCCTCCGCTATATTTCTATGCTTCAAATAGCATTTTAAAATAAATTTCTTTGCCTGGACGTTCATCTTAATCAACTCATTACTCCAGTTCGGCAGACACTGAAAAAAACAACTGAAAAATTATGACCGTTAGACAAACAGCGCAAATGTATATATATATAGGGACACCCTATATATATCTCTCCCACCAAAGTATCTGCTAAGGATGCAAATAAATATGCTTTCTAAAAGAAATAAGTATTCTGTAATTTGGAACAAATTTTTCCAAGTACCGCTGACAGTTAAAAATTTCCCTTTGAGTATTACAGATAGTAACAGCAACTATTAAAGATAGCACAGACGATGTCGCTTGAAAATTAATTGATAATCTTTAGAAGACACTGACATTTTTGTTCGGTTGAGTTTTGTGTTGCAGTCAAAGACGTATGGGGCTCCTTATATTAATGAGATTTAATATTAGTAATTTGTTCAATATCCTCATTAAGGAAGAAAACATAGTTTTCCAGCGTCAACTCGCATGAGACATGACGTCTTGTGAAACGCTAGTGGCAAGGAGCAAGCGATATAAACCATAGCGAAAATCATTAAGGTATCTTCAATAACGTTTCGGCAGATTTTGAAACCACGAAGATTATAGTATGGATAAGAAAAGAGCGAGTTAAAATCCTATAATGAGTGATCTTTGTCTGGTAGAAGTTGCCATCTTAAGTGGAAACGAAAAAGTAAGACGTTATATAAAGACGACTTCCTGCTGACCTGTTTAGAGGGGAAGGCTACACAAAAGCTAAACGGTCTACAAAAGATCTCGCCGGCCAATTTTCAGTACAGAGAACAAAAACGCATATATATATATATATATATATATATATATATATGCAAATGACGCTTCCTAAGGCCGTTTTTTCGCCGGAAGCAGTCACATAGAGATGGGTAAAGAAATTGATCAGGTCTGCGACGTTTACGATTGATGAACGCTTACTGGATCAATCCATTAATCAAGAACTAGAACGCACAAAGTCAAAATAGCTACCCATTAGCGTCCGAGGAATGGCTTTAGAACAGAGAAGCTGACAACCAAAGGTCCAACCGAGAATATGGGCTCAAAACACGCAGCGGTAAGCGTATCGTATCGTATCGTATCGTATCGTATCTTTACACTGTGAAACATCATCTTAAGAAGGTCAATGGGAAATTCGACTCGAAAGGCCTCTCCAAATAATCAAACATTCACCTATAAAATTTAATAGAAAATAATAGATTTTCTTTAATATTGAATTAGCTAAACCGCAAGGTAGTAAAAAAATTGTCGGGGACGTTTGTCTGACCCGAACCAGCCATTGCAGACCTGGTGAAAATTGTGAAACTTTATTTAACGACATTGCCGTTTTTGCCCGTAAAATAGGTTTCTCTATTTGCAGGCGGAACAAGCTATTAGCCGATACTTTATTACTATTACAAGTTTGTAATGGATACTGCAGCATGGCATATTGTTATTAACCTTCTCGGGAAAGCTGAGAAAGTTAGGATGTGCTTTCCAAGCATTCCTACTTAACAATAAAAGAATAGAAAATACTGGCTCTATATTTTATAAACAATCGCTTCCATGAACGGCAGTTATTTGCTATACTGTAAGACTTTCTCAGATCAATCACCGGCACCCAGAAAGCCCGCATAAAAAGTCTACCTAGACTCAACGACGAAAAAACATTGGTCGAACAAAGCAACAAAGATGTTGTCCGTATCGTTTCGCATATAGGATACACTCGCATAGTCGACCGTCGATGAAACGAGCAACCAATGAACTTGGTACGAAGATAATACTAAAGTGTTTGATAATGAATAATACTAAAATGTTCAGCACTACCCAATAAAGCCTAGCAAAGTAAAAAGACTGTGAATACGATCTCTAATGGTTGTTGCGTGTGTCCGTGCAACCAATGGGCAGCACTAGAAAGGTACAACCTAAAAAAAGATAATATTAAGGCTCAGAGCAGGCCTCAGAAGAAAGAACGTAAGTCAATCTCCAATTATTGCGAAGATTGTTGCGGACTTCTTCGTAGAGATATATGCGAACACTATGTATGCTTTCCATACAGTATAGTTAAATCGAAGGAGCAGACCCCGGAAGCCGTACACTTTTAAATATTCGATTCGTCCCAAATATAGGAGCACGCCTAAATTTCTTGAACCATACACAGCTGCTTTGAGTATTATATGGAAAATTCAAGCGATGAAAAGAAACAGCACTCTCGTATATGTGCTTTAATAGTTTATCAGTATTGCTTGAAACGTGTGTCATTGTGGAAGCTTAGTATATTCATTCTAAAGAAAAACCTTTGTTCTAATTTAGCGTAGGATCCTGGGCTCAGGTTCGTAAATCATCACGAATATCTCCTCTTGTTAGCTAAGACGTTGACTAGGAAACCAGGTTAGCTCTAACCGTTCTATGAGGATGGCAATAGCTCATTTTCAAACGTTCCCTATGCGACGCATAATTCTCGACAAAACTCACACAATATTCAAATGCTTATTGCGACTATAGAAGGCTTTTCACACGACCATTTTTCATACAGACCTTACGATAGTATAGTATTTCTGCATTCAAGAGGCATTACATAATTCGGGGATTAGTAAAGGATGCTTTACTCATACTGTAAACAATTCGGTTTCACCTTCCCAATACGTAAAAACGTACGTGTGCAAGTAACAGAATTAGCGTTAACAGTATTTATCTGTGCATTGCATAATGGTAGTGTTGTTGAGCAAGGCTTGTGGTGCTATTAGACACACTGGAGAGCGAGCTTTGCCGATCCCCGATAATGGCTAGCCTCATTATTAGCTCGACGTAAAATACGCTAGACGATGATACAACGTCGCTATATAATAACAAAAATAGAAGACGATATATATATATACACATATAGGCATCGGATTTGTGCAAGCGCAACCCAATAAGCGAGGCACAAGGGAAGGGCAGAACCGAAAGGGTCTTGGTCAACAAATAACCCGAATATCGGTAGACCACCGTGCGGACATAGTCTTATATAGTCAGAGAACCAATAGGCCCCGCGGACTAATACGGCAAAGGGAATAAAAGCAGTGGTGGCATAGAGTGGCGAAGCCAAATGGAACCTCGGGGCTCCGGCCCCCAGATCGATCCCGAGGCGGAGAGACTATCCCGGCCATACATTCTGCTGATACGCGTTGCTAGTGAATGGGACTGTGGCTTGAAATGACGTGAAATTACAGTTAGCGAGTCAAAGGAAAGGGGACGGAAGGATGACGGCGAAGGGAACGTCTCCATGCTAGAGGCTGGACCTGCGATGAGCAGTAGAAGCGAACCGTGGGGGAGCGAGTCGGCTACAGGACAGGGACAAAGGCTAGATGGGGAGAATCGAAAGAGGAAGGGCATTCCAACGGATCGGGCGAGGCAATCCGAGGAGAAACCCAGAGGAGAAGAGAAACGAATCAATACATCTTGCAAATTTAATTTGTTCCAAAGCGGCATATAATGTGTTCGTCATGGACCTCCACTGCTGGGCGACTGCGGCGAACGTGGCTGCTACATCGGCTTTGGCTGCCTGGGATGGTTCCTGCACACGTTGCTCAGCCGAAAAACACAACTCTCGTTGCTTTCCTTTCAGAGTTTCTTGGCTCTGCGTTATAGTACGAAGTTGATCAGCTAAGAGAGGCTGCGTCGCACTCTCGCTAGACCTGAACTCCGCCCACTTTGTTCTCTCTTTCCAAGCGCCTCGAAGCTCTCTTGTTGGGTTCCTGTTCCTGAAGCTCCGCCCGAAAACCGCCACACTCACGATGACAGCAGAATGCGAAGCCCCGCCCACTGCATCCCCAAACGAACGTCCCGGGAAGCGATCGGAGTGAGATGGAGCGAATCGCAGAAGCAAAGTTGCCGAGGGTTTTCAGCTGCACACACACACACACACACAGACACACACACACACACACACAAATACGGTGGCGTATGCGATGCGATGCGATGCGATGCGATGTAGAGTTCGAAGCGACGCAGGACCACAGGCCGGACTATGGCTTGAACTGGTTGTAGGGGTACGGAAACCTGAAGGGCAGGAGGAAGGACCATAAGGGAGGAAGGTCAGGCACGCTGATGATGCTTTTGATGGTAATGATGATCATGTCTGCTATAGAAGAGATAATTTACACTGGGGTGCAGGTGCGGCGACACAGGAAGGAAGAGGTTGTAGAAAAGAGAGGCGACGAAAGAAAATCGAGGGCAGCTGCACGGACACTCAACCATTGCCTCATCCTGATCCTACTCTCAACGTCCCGGCCCGCCGAAAATTGGGCACAGAAGGGGTGGAAATGAACGGAAGCGAGAAAAACTACACTGAAAAGCGTTCGTATAACGGTATCGCGTCACTGCACGCAAAACGGACTTCGACAACAATCAGGACGCTAACCATTGCACTTACATCATCGCCAAAAGGGCCAGCATGGGTCACCAATACGCAACACATGCACATTGCAACGACGAGCCAGACGGAGCAAAACGACGGTAACCTAAAACGACGACAACGATCCGAGGGGCAAATGGGCAAGGAGCTAAGGTTAGAAAAAGCCGGGAGAGAGAGGGAGAGAGAACGGAAAGATTGAAGGTGGATAAGCCAACAGACAAGGTCCCGAAACGATGTCTGTTTATCCATAGGCACAACAGCTGCGGCCGCAGCGGCGATGGCGGCAGCAGCAGCAGCTATAGCAACCATATCAGGATACAGCGGCTTCGGCCAGAGTTTGATTCTGTGGCTACTTCTGCTGCTCTTGCGCCAACTCGCTGCAGAAGGATCACAAGCTGGCCAGGAGAATAAAGTCCTGCTATTGCCCCGTTGTTCTGATTTGCGTTCTTTGCTCTTGCGTTGAGGTATAAATTGGCTGGCAGCGGCTACTTACACGAATAGTGATGCCCAGCGACGCTGGTGCTGTAGCAGAGAACAACACGCAAACACGCACATATATACACAGACACTACGTAGCTTGCTGTAACCGACAGGGGATACATATATAGAGAGGGAAGGACACAGGGATCAAAAGCGACGTACGTACATGACTAGTATTACCGTCATCGCGAATCAGTAATGCACAGAACACCGCTACCACTACAGGCAACTAACACAAGCGGACCCTGAATCTGCCTACAATCCACCACTGCGTCTTTGTATATCTGTGCTTCTGTCCGCTAACACCAATTCGGTAGTAGTAGTTATTATACCAGTGGATCCACGGGATCAACACTCATACAGAGGAACACACGGCCAAATCCAGCCCCATTTAGGAACCTCCCCTTTTGTACCCCGATCCTCCCAAGTCCCCTCGGATACATACACATTACACACGCCCACATGAGTCTTAGACACACATTCTCTCACACTCTCCCTTACTACCCCCGTCGCTCGTGTACACACAGCACACACACACACATACATACGCCTACACGGACATACACACACATACGCACACACACCCACGCGCATCGATCAGATACTAACGTTGAGCCGGCTGCTGTGCCGCGAGCTGGCTTGCAGACATCGCTGCCGACCACTTCCTCCCCCAGCCGGCGAAAGCCAGCCCAGTGAGGTTCGGGCGGAGGCCGCCAGCAGCAGCAGCAGCAGCAGCAGCAGCAGCAGCAGCAGCAGCAGCAGCAGCGGACAAAGAGACCGAGAGGAAGAAGACGACGGGTCGTCAACGCCGCGCGAGTCAGCCCGAGCCGCGAACCACGGCCTGGAGCAGGACCATGAGCATTTACACTTAGACTGTTAAGCTAACAACATCTAACATTAACACCAGCGAGATCCGAACAAGAGATCCGAACTCGTGGCGAACAGAGCTTGTGGCTGTGCTATAGACAGGAATAGGAGCTTCGTGCGCGGAAAACGACAACCAGCAAGCATCAAGCGCCCAACATCGAGCAAAGCAAAACGTTGACCCAGTGAACGAATCACTTTTTAGCAGTTACCATCCTTTACTAGCAGCAATTACTATAAACTCGAGAAATATATTTAGAGCTATGTGACTATGTGCTTAGTGAAGGATTTGCGTTGAGTCCTCTACAGTGAAATACTTCGCCAAGGGGTTACAGAGTAGGAAAAAAGGATAACCCTCGAACGACGCAAGTAAACAACATCAGGCGACTTAGCTAGCATAGCTTGCTCGAGTAAATAACAGCGAAGTTGGATTCCTCTAACAGATAGAAAATACTCCACAAGACATTTCCAACACCGGGGGTTCAATAAGACGAAATAAGCACTAAAACTGAAATCTATCTACCTAGGGCACAAAGTAAAAGGGAGTTTGCGTCACAAGTTTTGCAACAGTGAATCAGTATTACGAGAAAGTAATTACCGTTGTTCAAGGCGTAAGGGTGCCTAATTGAGAATAATTATTATTTCCGACGAAGGAACTGCACTCCGCAGAGAGGTTGGCCCTGAACTGTGATATGGATCTTATAATGTTAGCCAATTTGTTGACTCGTGACTGGCATTAATGTTGCGGTTTGCAGCTGGAAGATATCGAGTGATGGGTGTACGGCGTTTATTATTAAATCTGTACAGCTCATGAGTTTTTCGCAGTTAGCACAGTAAACTCTCGGTATTCGGAGTCCACACGAGGTGCTTCGAAACTCTACCTTGTCAGCTTTCTTTATTTCGAAGTACGTCGCGCAGAAGCCGTCTATTCCGAGGCAGCTCACTTAAACAGCTTAATTGTGAATAGAAAAAACTACAGAACATCGTTCGCTTACACATCGGAGATCCTAAATACTGCAGCTGACCACAAGTGCTTAACACAAGCGGTGGGTCAAAAACTCGTAGGTCTGAACAAAACTGTGTCGTTTACCTATTCCGTGCTCAAGTGTACAGTATTACGACATAGCCATGCTCTTCAATCGTAACATCGTTTAATCAAATATAATACGACTTCGCTCAAACGTTCGTTGCACGTTTTTTCATCAATTAACAATTTATTGTAGGCCAGTAAAAAAAAAAAAAAAAAAAAACCTCATACATTGAAGTGCCTCACAAAACAAGGTTCTACGATCTAGTTTTCACTCAGTACGAATGTATGAAACCTTGCCAACCTCATTTAGCCGACAAACTATAGAGCTAGAGTAAATAAAGCCAATTTTTTGACTTCTCTACGATAAGCAGCCATACTCCAGAAAAAGGGTCCTATTTTATCCAACATTCAGTTACGTCGCTAAAGAAAACGACCGGTTTCACCTGTCAAACCGGCACAGTGATATCAAGCTACAATATACTTAAAATTAAAGACGTCCAATTGATACGCCGATCTTAACCTAGCTCGATATGCCCACTGAAGGTGACAGCGGTTCACAGCCGCCCGTTACAAAGTCGACATTCTCCATTGATTCGTTACTACGTCAACGACCCTGTCTTGATAAACAAGAGCGGCTTATGTTCGACAAACAGGATCGTCTACTGCTACTCGAAAAGCAACAGGACAACTGGCCAAGAGATTCGCCATCTCCGTCACGCTCATCGTCACCATCAACCTCGACCAGCCCGACGGCGGCTAGTGCGCAGATGGCCGCACGTCTCTTAAGCGCTTTCCCCAACTATCCAGGTCTACTTAGTGCCGTGGCGGGTGTCACCGCGGCTGCCGGTGGGCCAGGGGGCTATCCTGGTCCAAACCATCCAGGACATCCAGCCCATCCTAGTCTTGGACACCCTGGGGTATTTGGAGTGATTCACCATCCGACGCATGGCCAAATTCATGACCACTCAGCATTATCAAAAGTCGCGTCCGGTGTTAGTTTCGAATGGCTTGCGAGATCAGCGGGACTGTATCAACGCGCTGATGGTAAGTACTTAAGCGATTTTTTCACCGTTTGCTGTTGGGATGATTTTTTATTCCTATATATCTGATAATCATCCCAACATTTTCAATCAGTACAAAATGAATGAGGTGTACCTACCGACAAAATAAGCCTACCTGCATACCTGTACGGACCAGCAAACAAAAAAACGTGTTCACCCTGATTTGGTATGACAATACAGTAAACTTAGCCTGCTTTTTACTACTACTACTATGTTAAATATTGCTTCATTATTACTTCAGTTAGTATTTACTATCAGCTTGGCTAAGAAGGAGGATCCCAGGTCAAAGATGCGACTCGGTTTTATTGATCGAAACGTCCTTCCTCGGACATTAACCAACGTTGCTGAAACGGTTCTAGGCTCTCGTATTCACTGATGTACCGGTGTTGAGAATCGATGCCCACGTTTCAGACTAATCGATGATATTACTACAGCCGATCAAAAGCTTCACAGCTCATACGGTGAGGGTATTGGGTACGTCGAAGAACGCTAGAAAAAAAATATGTATATACATATATACCCTATTTAAAAAGATACAACAACAAGAAATAAACGTGTGCTCGAGTTTCGATTGGCGACATGTACGGGCTATAGAGAAATTTATAGGGAAATGGTTTAGTCTATTTACCTAAACGAGGACCTTTCAAGCTATTCAAAATCAGAGAGGCAACCGTATCAGATGCGAGTCCTCACTACATTAGTTCAGGTAGCGCATCTGCCTACCGGGTAGTGCAAACTATCATTGCTAACTGAACTGAGGTATATATATTTTCAGCAGACTGTTTCGTTCGAAATTTTTCGGTAAACGAGATAACAAATACTGTT
This sequence comes from Varroa jacobsoni, assembly GCF_002532875.2. Lineage (NCBI taxonomy): Eukaryota > Metazoa > Arthropoda > Arachnida > Mesostigmata > Varroidae > Varroa > Varroa jacobsoni. The sequence continues at coordinate 197,578 of NW_019213875.1, read as the reverse complement.
TTAAAGAGGAAGGCCCCATGTGGCTTTCAGATTAAGATGCCTCCCGCAATAATAGTTAACTTCCTAAAGCGCATTTAGAGTTTTCAAATGAAAAATGGTTTGGCATTAATAACGATACGGATCACCGTGAAATATGAAAATAATTCTCCTAATCTATATATGTTCTGAGTGAACTTGGTCACCTAAACTGGCCTGTGCAACTGCCCAAAGGTCATAACCATGTTTCAGGGTGTGGTGGCTAATTTTTTTTGAGCCAAACGAAATGTCAAACGTACACTTGAGTAAGGCACGTTCAACGTGCCACCTTATCAGTGGCACCGGTAATCGTTAGAGGGTAATGAAAATTTCAATCAAGTAAATTTTGTTCTCCCCCTAAAATCTTTTACATCGATCCGTTTCGTCAAGCGTGGACAATGAAGCTGGTGTAAGGTGTACAAAGTCTACTTCTGGACTGGTGAACACCATTTTGTCTAGTCGGTGTCATCAGAACTATACCGAGATACATTGTAAGATGATTCTTTGCCAAAAAGACGTAGAAGGTAAACTTGCTTGACGGAAGAAAAAGGACATACATACATGCATAGAGTTGGCATAATAAATGTACGATTTTCATCTGAATTTGCGCAAGTAAAATGTGTGCAGCTTGGTTTGAGTTACCCCGAAGTGATACCCCCCCAAAATATGTTTGCAGAGATGAACGGCTTTTCGGTGTTGATAGAATATAAGAGATGATCTGTACAAACTGTCCTTTTAAGTGAATGCGGGTGGCGTCTTCTTCCCTGAATGTTCAGTCGGCTCGAATCATCGAACTTCTGAATCACGGGGTGACCCCAAAAAACCTCTGTGGCCCCTTTGATGCTGCTGCTGCTCTACGTCAGCTCCTAATAAAATCAGTGTACCCCCGGGAATCAATATTCAGCTATTACATCTAAACAATACCAACAAAAATCTTCGTCACTCGTTGTGGTCGTCACAATACTGTACTCTAAAACCCGTACTGTTTGTCTTAGTGCGGAAGGGATATAATTGACAGGGGGTGCCGATTCAATGGGCAGTCAGAGTCGCTAGACTGCTTCATTGTTTTTATCACACAAGTCGGGTACTTCAGCTAGCGGAGGAGCTAACGAGTCTCGCACGTTGCGGTTCACTTATTTACTGTCGTGCAACAATCAGCATTTGTTTTACTATTACAGACAATTATTTTATCTGTATAAAGCTATATGGCTAAATATGTAGTTACAATGGAGGTAGGTCGAATAGCGGTTTTAGTTTGAAGCAAAGTTTTTTTTTCACGCAGCACCAATAAGCAGAACGCAATTTCTATGAGAAACATACAGGTTTTTCGGGATAAAAAGTCTTAACTTAGCAGGAGAGGCCTGACCGACCAACTCTCGTTGGCCATATATTTGATTTGTATCGCTTCCATTTTACACATATAAATTTTTTGATTCATCGGCATAAACGATTCTGATGGCTGACCGTAGTGTTTCTAAACAGTATAGCGGTGTTGTTCTGAGAAGTCGAAAATGAGAACTAAGGTATCGTTGCGGCCAGATAAATTAATGCTCCGGTCTACGGAAAAATAGAAACTTAGCTTATAGTTTTAAATACCTATCTAACGGGGCTTTATCTTACGCCCAAGATGAAGCTTAAGCAATCCAAACAACCTAGCACAATCCGACCATTCTCGGATTTCATTTCGGATCGAATTCTAGCTAGAGAGGCAAAAATAAGATTATTGTTAACGAACTTGTACGTGCAGAAGCACATATGCCGATCCGCACGTGTTTCACGAGATGGAAAAGTCTTCTCGTGTGATAGGAAATCAGAGCGTTTGCACTGATCAATCGGTAAAAATTTACTGTTAAATTTTAACTGATGGCCCGCTACGGTTGTATTAAAGCAGCCAGCTGTCTATTTGTAGTTAACGATGGGAACTGCTGACCTTATGTTGTTCGACCACTGAGAATAAGCCACAAATGCTGCTAAGCTGGCTGCCAACAATATCTTTCGATTAATATTCATGCAAAGTGAAATACATGAAACTTCTTTTTTTTTTGTTTTTTTTTTTTTTTTTTCTATATTTTATGAAAATCTTTGATTATTTCTTCATAAACAATCCAGGTAAGCCTGTGCGACGACGATTGATATTTTCAACCCCAGTGAAGAAGACTTCAACATTCACTAGTGTGCTTGTTGTTGAATGTACTACTACAAGACTAGGGATGTATTATTTGGTCTGTGCTTTGACATGAATAGCAATTTCCACGATTTGCGACATGATTGTCTATTGGGGAGCACTCTAATAATATAACGATATATATACATACATACATACATACAGCATGCAGTTTGTCCTGAATCTTCGCACTGGCACGCGTAGGCCAAACAATTCGATAGTGCGCTAGACCTAGTACTCAAATCTGTACATCATCCATCTTAATATGTAAGACGGGGCCGAAAACAATTGAATACTAGCCACTCGTCACAGCTTAAAGGGTACCGTATTTACCTGCTAACCTTAGGGACCCGCCATTCTGCATAGGGAATTGTTACTGTAACAGATCACTTACTGCCGCAATACGCGAACGATTTAGAAGTAACAACTGAAGAATTTTTAGTCGCCTGATTGTAACTTGCTCGGATATGATTGGGGAATATGCTTTACCGGTTCGCTATGCTCTCTTGCATTTATAAGCCAATAACAAATTTTCATTTCTCTGAGTAAACTTGTAGCATTCTACGGGTTCGTAGTGTATTATTACATAATATGCAGCTCTTCTTATTGCAGCCACGTGCATGCATTGAAGATGCATGCACGTGGCTGCAATCGCCAATCGATCGCTGCATAGCGATCGATTACTCGCCAGATGGACAAAGAAACCAATGTCTTCCGAAGAATTTTTCGAGGAGGAAACACCCAGTTCTGTTAAATGCGTTTATTCAACAAAAGAGCCTAACGTCAATCTACAATGTAATGACAACAATCGCCCTAAAGGCTGCGTGGTATACTCAATAAAACATTACCTATGCATATGGCACCTAGAATTTTTGGCATAGAATTCTGTGTTAGGGTACCCGACAATCATTCGACGCCTGTTTTGCCTACACCGCGGAATATCAGACTCAGCTGTGACTTTGAGATGAATAAATAACATTTTGAGTGTTTATTCAGCTTTAGAACTAAATAAACGCTGTTAATTAATTTAAATAAGGGAAATAGGCATTTTGATTTTTCCAGGGGTTACATGTTATTAGTTCGAATAGTTTTAGGCGGTCGCAAAGGCTATTTGCTCACCCGTTTTTAGCTAGTAAAAAATCACAGCATAACAGAAGTAAAATGCACATCGATTAGGGGCGTGTACTGCGTAATCTTATCAAAGAATGCTCCATTAATTAATACACCATTGAAAGATTGCCATTAGAAAGATAATAGTCCTGCAGAAAGGGGGCCAGAACTGATACAAGATTGCGCTGCAGAGCGACTCCAGGCTGGTTATATACTTTTTAACTGATGAAATGACGCTAAGTCTCCTTCTAAACAGCGAATTAGTCTCGCTGTACCGCGGGACCGATACGCCGTTGACAGGACATTATCGACTTCGATAACTTTCAATCGATTTCATCATGACGGACATAAAATAAGCACTGCCGTCGGCTGTGTCTAGTTGTGTAGAAAGAACAGAAGAAGACCAGCTCTGCAAGCGTCTGCTCCTAGCATAGCCTTAGTGAACGTGTACAGAGCTATGTTCGTAGGTGCCAAACTGTGCATCTCTATCGCGACGATCTTAACAATAAACTATGCACATAATGCGCACTCTGTTCTAACATACAAAGGAAGCGTCACGAAAAATCGTCCACGTATGATTGTTTACCTGCAAAAACAGCCAGCTGTGTTCCTTGTAGCACCTTTTCCTCGTTTATGACACCTAGCCTCACTTCCCTTGAAGGGTACATTTTTTTTGTTTTAGTTTGTCGCCTCACTGTTCGAACAGATCCAATCTAAAAGTGTAATAACGTAGTGTATCTGTTGGGCCTTCTAAGGCCGCAATAATGTGTGTTCAGCTACTGAACAAGGAACCTGTGAGGTGATCTGATCCTGTGAGGCTGGCGTCGATTTGTTTTGGGCTCGAAGCTAGCTGTCTGAGACAATATCAGGACAGTATTGTCCTATTAGGTCCTATTATTATTAAAAACGTCCTATTAGGTAACCATTACTGGATAAATTAATCGTGTCAAGCGTATGGTAGGTGAGAATAATGGGATAAACTCAACGAGTGGAGCGTTCTTATTAGACATCTGTTAACGTGACAGGATATAAGCAACTCGACGCAATATAGGGTAGATTTAACAAGGGCACCCCAATACAATCCGTATAATTTCTATAATGCTATGTTATGATGCCATGTACAGGAGAGCGTGTCTAAACTGAAAATTTGTCCCATGTTGCGTATTTAAAAATAGATAGTTTAGTAGTTTTTTTTTTGCATGTGTCAAAGTGCGGTTGTTAACGGCTACGACTACTCGCCATGATGATCGCCATGAATTACCGGTGTTTTTCGAGATATTCACTGTTCATTC
>NW_019213875.1:138885-192897 GCF_002532875.2 Varroa jacobsoni | reverse complement strand
ATAGACAACTTTTAGATAGTAATAGTGCATCAGACGATATTGATAGGGGTAAAGGCGTCACTCAAAGGCGGTGTGTACAAAAAATTTAACTTTGGACCGGTGCACAAAAGGTGCAAAAAAAGCTCAAAGCACCTTAAATATACTGACGATTAATACTCTCCTCTTCAAAACGACCGTTAGTTTCAATAATCATCGATTGTATCAATAATCCAAGTGTAAAAAGAGCTTCTTGGGCCCTTTAAATTTGCATGAACTTTCCAATCTGTCGAAAATTCTTTTTGCTTTTCTTCATGCAAACCTTCCTGGAATTTTTATAGTCCGCACCAAATCTGTAGGTAAAAAATGTAGTCACTGATGACGCTGCGTCCAGCGCAAAAGGATTTCGACGACAGCTAATTTTTTTCCTTTTGCCCGCCCTAAGCATTTGTATTTTAGTACCTTTACCTTGCTATCAAGATGAACTAAAATTTTGTTGTGTGTTGGATCTTTGGACAAATATCGTTTGACGCATTCTTACTATTGAAAAGTTATTTGCCGAACAAACGGGAATAGGTTGAAAATGATTAATTGGAAAATTAGGTTTCTCGATGTATGATACCTGTATTCAATAAACATTACTATCTTTTACCATATAAGACATTTTTGTTAAAGTATCTATTCACAGGCTTGATAGAGAAACATTCTTGACGTAGACTCGCCATCCTGTACGTATTCACATTATTATTATTTTATTTCCACAAGTTGAGTAAATCGCTCTTTTATATTTTACTATTGTGATTTATCGCAACTTTATATATATATATATATATATATATATATATATATATATATATATATTATTGGAAATAGTTCACTTACGGTGATAAAAAGCTCTTAAGCTATAATAATAATAAAAAACGTATGTAACATATTTAAAAAAATGAACGAAACACTATGAAAATGTCCCTTTCTTTTTCTTCTACTGTCGGTGAAGATAATCTGGTGAATGATTTGTTTCTCCAGCAGCGTCTTAAAGTGCTTTCATTAAGTTGCTGCTGATAAAGCAAGGTTTTTTCTGACCTATCACCAGCATCAGGGATCATTCTCTATATATATATATATATATATATATATATGTATATATCAGGTCATTTGATAGATAGTCTATAGCTGCAGTTACATGATTCATTTAAAATTTTAGTGCTTTTTGAAGGAAAAATAACCACAGGAATTATGTGCAGGACAATGCGCTAATTCATATTTTAAGGGCATGATTCGTGCGTACACATGTCACTTCACTGAAGTGCAAGCTAAACGATTTCTACCTTAATTGTCACCGGGTGCTGCCACTACGGATTACAAAAGTTCTCCCTGACTGGGCGTACATTGTGTTCACCGAAGTGCTGATTCGCACACTCTGAGGCTCCGAAGTATCAAAAAGCTAACAAAGTGCACAATTGTAGTCTAGTAATATATTTCTATAGCTTTAACTAAGGCGAGCGTAGACGAGCATGTTTCTGATCAGTGGTTGCGTCTGCTTTATCAATATGTTGCAGCAGTGAGAGAATCAACATCGGTGACATCAGCAAATAGAGTGTTGGCCTAGCCTAAGACGTTCTTTTTTTTCAAGAAGCCCTGCCAACGCAGAAACGTGGTTCCAAACTATACATCCCTCTGGATTTTTGGGCTCATGTAGGTTCATTTGCGGCTACTGTGTCAGCATTATTTCACTTAAATTCGTTGTTGGTGACATCTTCTGGTTAGGTTTTCTCTTCGATGGGACGAAGATAGCATAAATGAGATCGCGCCTCACATATCCGATTCTGAGGTCTTGTAGCTAACTATATTTGTCATATCAGGGATGCTGATGCTCTGTTTGAGAGGCTTGAATTTAACTTTTTAGAAATCAGCACTTTATTCGAACCTTCCGGATTATCAGATCTCTTATTAAATCAAGGCGACGTTTATCCGCTTGCAGCATCTAAGTAGGCAAAAAAAAAAGTTGCTCTATTAAATGGAGTTATTCGTTAAACACCAAGGCTCACTTCATAATAATATCTTATATTGTTTGAAATTGTTTTATGCGTTAAACTGTCTAATTCAATCTACCTACTAGGGCTTAAAGCTAATTTCGCTGAGCGTTCCAGGCCAAAGAGTGGATAGAGCTAAGGCCGAGAGCCGCCATCGTTGTTTGCCTATTACACATCGCACATTGCCCACGTACTGGCAAATTGGCACCGTGCACAGTTAGACTTGCAAATTCGCACCTGTCATCGGGTGAGTGTGCCAAGAGGAGGTGCACACATATGCGACTGGCTTGTGTTGCCTGTTCATCCTACCAACCACCATCATGGTACTTTTCTGCACCAAAGCAGTGTTCCTATGAAGGAGAATTGCTTGTCGGCTTGCAGTGGTGGCAATGGCGCAATCCAATTACGATAATCCGCTTCACACCTAAGGCTCCCTCGTCCTTTTCTCGGCCATCGGTGGATAGCGTTTCGCTTTCTTCTCTACCTTTTTCTCGCTCTTTTCCGCCCTGAGATTCGCTTGTAGCTACTTCAGCGCTTCCCTCACCTCGTCCCCACCGCAAGCAGCTCTAGTTGGCCTCTAGTTCTTTCTCTCTGTTAAACTGCCAGTCATAATTGACATTATACCATAGGCCAGCTAGTCCAGATCCCAATAGCCGTAACTTTAATTTGTACGCTTCGTTTCGGCGCCATTGTCACCCTCATCGTTACCTGGTATCAGATGTTCTGTTCCGACTCAACGTTAAAAATGAATCTGTGAATACCTTCACTTTGTAATTGTGTTTCGTTCAACATAATCTATTTTGGATTTGCTTTGTGTCTCTCTGTTGAGAACTGGTGTTTAGCACCTGGCCGCTAGTTGTTATAAAGTGCCAAACTTAAAAGAAGATGAATCTATGCTACAATAGAGGTTAGCACAACTTGAGCGTTCATGTCTTATCTAAATCAAGCGTTTTTGGAGATAGCTCAGTTTGTGTTTGTACGATAAAGGAGCACACATATATCGTGATTGCGACATATACGTAGGTACACGATTGCGGATATGCGTGTACAGTGCAGTCTATCGAGTGACCCATGAACAAGCACAAGACGAAACAACGCTCACGGTCACACCCAAGCGTAGTACGACGTTTTTCATACGTAATATATACTTCGAAATGAATGATCAATGTCAATTCTAGACATACGCTAGTTACACCTGGTGAACGCTAACTATAAGAATAAGTGTCCGCTTCTAAGTAACCCACTCGGACATCCCTTTGACTTAAGTGCCAGTGAAGTAGTGCAGGTATATTAAAAAAGCAATATATATCATGTTTATGGATCGTCAAAGGTCGTCGTGGTATTTTTATGTAAAAGTTGTAATCTAAGTCATTAAATGAATCTAACATATAGTATGTTGTCATAAAGATTTATTGAGTGAGACGAGACAGTGATGACGTTGACGAGTGGTGGAACACCCAACTAGCGGCATATGGCCCTGGTTTTCACGAAAGCCCACATGCTACCCATATGGCCGACTGATGCCTGTTATAGAACTTTTGCTCGTTCTCTCTTAACCCCTCAACTTAATACCTCCCTCTCCCCCCTATGTACAACGTATACAAAAGTCTGTGGAACACCTACCACATAAGGGCTGCAACGCGAGCGATAAGTTTTCCAATTTGCCGCGCATATATACACACGTATAGCAGAGCAAAATCGTGGGAAGAGATGCCTATTTTGGGAATATAGTGCCTGCCATAGAATCCTGGTAGCAGATTAGCAGCAGCCCTATGTAACTGTGAGCAGCGTATAAATAACAGGTGTGATTGGATTGACAAAACAGGCTGGCTGCGGCAATTTCCTATGGGCTTTTGCAGCAAAAGCTAGCGATGAAGTTTGCCTTATTTCGGCAGAGGAAATCGTTTCAAAAAAAGTTCAAGCACGCTTTATCTGACGGATACTATCGATCTTATCATAAATTGCAGCATACCATATTGAGAAAACCTTATTGACACTCGGACAGATTGAGATACAAACACTTGCTATAAACCTCTCAGATATTTAATAGGACTGCAGTTTTATCTTATTAGCAATATTATAGCGCGCCATACCATTAGTAGTGCGAAAATTAGAAATTACGGTGCAATGACACTTCTAACGTACAAACACTATCTCGCCCGTCGGTTAGTTTAGGCTACGTTAGGATGGCTTGTATCAGCCACCTGTCTATTTCTAGCATTGTAAATTAAGTAGCCATATTCAAAAATCACACGAATCAATCGAATCTGGATCTCTACTTGCCACTAATATGTTTCTCAGTTCTCTAATTAGATCTCACGTACGAACAATTCAATTGCTATGAGCGACGCTCTAGCCAGACATAAAGAACATCTCTTCCTATGATCTACCTATGAAAATCGGAGGGGAAAGTTGTGGTCTTGCATCGAGGTGATTTCGTCAATTTAATGGCCATATGCTCTGTTGCTAGCCAGCCGCCGCCATCGAGGACGATGACGACGACCTGGTTCAGTTTGCTACTGATCTGGACAGGCAGATCGCTACGCTGCTCGTCGCGTCGGTGTCTGTTCCGCCAAGCGTCTGCAGCGTATTAGAAGGAGAAGCATGGTGCTAATTTGTCGCTTATGCGCTTCTAGCATGTTCAATCTATTTATTGGATTGGGAATAGCAGCAGCGATAGCGAGGCGGTCTCTCCCCTTCGTTCCCTTCCTCTATTAGCTCCTGTAGGATTCTCAATTCCCCTTCTCCGTTGATTATTGCGAGCTCTTATGGAGGTCACTCGTCGTGGACCTGCCCAGGCATCGGGCGTTTGGCGAACGTTTAGTGAATGTGCAAGCAAGCGTGCAACCGACGACGCACAGCGAGCGCCAATAAATAAATGAATGAATGAATGAGTTTATTTAGAAGTCACTTAGCTCGGCAGGTTGTGCCGCCGCCGCCACCACCCCACTGTTTTCCCCCAGCGATCTCAGTCGTTTGTTCGCGACCCCCCCACGACGATCGTCATCGTTCCCTGTTGAGTTGAATAGAGCTTTTAGGAAGGAATATATATGGTGTATTAGAATGAACGGGAGGGTACCATGGCTGCGCCATCGAGGCTCTTAGCGACGAAGGGGACAGATCCCACTATCTATATCTCGCTTTACGGGCAGAGGTTCGCGAATAGGAGATGGAAGACCATCTGTTAAGTTAATTGGCTGAGGGATCGCGCGAAAACGCTCGTAGCAAACGCTCGTTCGCCCGCTCTGGTTCGTAGTGGAACGCGTAGGAAAACGCATGTAGTGGTGCCGCTGTCGGCGCTTGGACTAGATCGGGAGGTGGTGACACGAATGACAATAGGGAACATGGTATCACAGAGAAGACTCTGTTGGAGGCATTACAGCGAGCCCTTCAGGTTGTTCGGGGGGTAACCAGGTACAGTTGGGAAAAGGCGAAGGCCGAAAGAAGACGGAAGGTTGGGGTAAGAGGAATCGAACAGCTCCATGTCCCGCTTCTTTCCCGGTCTTTAAAGGACAGGCTGAGAGTAATGCTGTTTGAGACGACAGTTGGCTGGAAGCAACGAGACCACAGGGCGAGTTCAAGCGTCTCCCCTAGTAGACAATGGATTTTAGGGCAGGCAGGAAGTGACTGTGCCATCGTGATCGCAGAGCCATCCGGAGATCAGTTTGAGTAAGTAAGAATAAGCGGTGCTGAAGATAGGAGCACAGACCAGAGACGGCCGTCGCGAGGTTCGACGAAAGACCAAACAATAAAGTGAGGCAACGGCAATCATCGTGATGGTCGCACCGCTGATGTATGTATGCGAAGGGACGAACTAAGCGTTGTGCCTCTATCTGCTGCAATATAAGCTGGTGCCTCCGTGAAGTGCAAACGTTACGATCTGAAGTGGCTGAATCTTAAGCCGGCATATACCTCAACCGATCCAGTAGAGCGTAAAGGCTAGCTCCGTATTGTGAATGATTTGGTTAGCGTGATGGCTGTTTAAGACCGAAAGGAGCTGGGATAACAGGTAGAACTAAATGAAAGCATACTTGCAAACAAGAATTACTTAAGGGAACTATATAAAGTAGATATTGGATAACTCGGGGCTGATATGTAAATATGAATAAAACCTTCGTTGTGCCGTGTATAATTTCAAACATCTTCACCAGAACGACGGCTGCAATTGCCAAATGCTGGTGTAGTGCACATCTACGTACGCATATACCGGTCGGTGTTTAAGCCTACATAGAAAAGTAGCGCATGGATACGCCTCTTCTTCAACATTGGGCCCTCATAGTGAGCCTGAAGTTATGATTGAGGCACATGAACTTTTTACACCTAAGCACTGTGAGGGACAAAAACTAACCTATCTTTATACAAGGCCGTGTAATGTAAAAGCGTTAGTTATTTTAGTATTATTCAAATACGCGCGTAATTAGGGCACCTTTGACTTATGCTGTACAAAAAAATATGTTTTTCGTTAAGCTTTTTAATTAGCTGACGATTCACAATCCATACCCCCCGCCCCTAGAAGGATCGATTATCTTTGACAAGGTATGGTTCCGAACCTGATCAGGCTCAACGGTACCATTTACGCGACCGTCAGGCTATTTCGGTAAACCTAAATGATATAATGCCTTCTTATGAAGTCTACCTTTACGAGATATTTGGACTCAATTAAGAAATCGTGATCCGTTAGTGCTAACAAGAGATACTAGATTAGCCCAGTGATTCCTGGCAGATACTTCTTCTCTTGGCTGACTAGGGGCATACTGACCCGCCTTTTTGGTACTACACGAAGGCACACGAAAGGCAAGTGCAGGCAAAGCTAATATAGCCGGGGATTGTAGGACTTGGACCCGCCCCCTGTTCTTTTGTTGGTCCTTTTCTGCTTGTACGTGTAGAGCTTTCGCGTCACTGCTGTTTAAAGGAGGTGGATTTGAGTCTACTATAGTACGGGCGCTGCTGCTGCGTAACATTTTAACCGATTCCTTTTGTGAGATATTCGATAGAGTTTATCATGGTACAAAGGGGTTTCTTTTCTCTCCGGCTGCCTCTTCTGATATTCTCGGCTCTGTTCGTGTTTACTACTTGTTTGCAGCAAATATATCTCAAAACGATGCATAAAAATAGGACTATCTTTTTTTATTTTCTGAAGCAATAGAAGAACCTTTACGGGCTATCTGGTGACTGGGCATTTCTTTAGTCGATTGTCGTATCAGGATATACAGTGATAAAGTGCTTGATCATCACGAGGGCAAATATAACTAGGAAAAACCGCGTAACGAGCTCAGCATGCATACTGAAAGCGAATATTTTCAAGTAGATCATGAAAAAGTATCGAATAATATTGTGGCGTATGATTGTGCTATTTACCCGAGACAAAGTGTCTGTGCAGGATAATGCTGCGCAATTAGTAATAACATATTCGTTCATCACAAGTCTTACCGACCAACTTAAAAAACATATACCCCCCCCCCCCCACATATTTCTTTAAAAATAGTTACACAATAGCTATATGTAAAACTTGCGTGACCGGTTTATCAAGTCAGACCGGTTTATCAAGATGTCAGCTCTATATGTCGCGTGTCACGGCAACATTATTATCATGCAACACTATAGCTTAGTAAATCATCAAGCCTCGTTACTGCCACAAGCAAAATACGAAGCTGGGTGGATATGTTGTTGGCCGTGGCGATCGCGTCGCAGGTATTTTTTTCCTTTGCTGCTTATTCCGGCTGGCGGAAACGGCTTGGATGGCCAGCTTGGTTTTAGCTGGTCCAGCCACGTTTGCCTGCCCTTTCGCGGTGCCAGCTTTGCCCCAGAGCGGCCTTCTCTTCTGTGGCATAAAGCTTGACCCGTTAGCCCATGCGTTTCGGTATCCCGCTTAGTGGCTTCGGTAATTGGGCTTATCATCATCAAGGCAGCACAAACAGCCACCAGAGCTTCAGCGCTGCTCAATATCACCATGCCCGACAATGGCAGTGCTACGCGAACGGCAGCGAAAGCCGTCATCATAAATTGGCAAAAGAAGGACGACAAGAGAAAGAAGTGAGAAATGCAGCGCTAGTAATTGCAGGAGTGGAGAAAACAACCCCCGGGGGTGTCGCTCAGCCGACAAGAGAGAGGTTTAGACGGAGGAAAGCTGGCCTCCGAAAGAGAAAAAGGCAGAGAAAGGGGCGAAAGGGCCGATGCATCAGCGATCATTAGAGTCGGTGGATATCCATCCACTAAGCGCAGGCACCGCTGCCAGCACCTCGGTCACGACCCAGAACTATATACGAGCACCCTAACTATTCCCTTGCCTTTCCCCACTTCTATCCCGTTTACCCAATCATCTCATCCGCGGCTTGCCTCATGCCTTCGCCAGCCTCCTCTTTCGTTTTCGGTGCATAGACAGTTTGGCTTCGTTATTAGCGAAGCGAACAAAGCTGAGTGAGAAACCCTGCTGAAGAAGAATAACAACGAAGCATCGCTAGAGGAGCTTGGACATGGAAGCAGGTAACCAGGTACCACACTGGTATATACCAACTCCTGATATATAGCAGGCCAGCCCTTCCCCTCTGACTTGGCTGTGCGCATTCTGCGTACGCCACATAGTTCGCTCCTCCGCTTCCGCTTCAGTGGTGGTCGATAAATACCCACAGGATGGGCAGATAATACTTTCGAGCAATGGCGACGATGCTCTCGGTTTAACGACGCCGACATCGCTCCAGTCTCTGGCTTGGTCTGCGTCGCGCTGGCGAGCGAGCGACGGCGAAGGAACTACGGGGGTCGCTCATTGGTACCCCCGCGGCCCCCGCTCCTTGGTCCGCACATTCTTTCACTTTTCCACTCTCTGCTTATTTCCCTGTTCATCTCTTTCTCTTACTTTGCTCTCTTTTGGCCTTTCTCGTTCTCCAAGAGTTCCTCACGGCGCCACTCCCTTAGCAGTTCTTTCTGCCACTCTGACGGCTTCCTGCCCCCAGCCCGGTGACACACTTCTGTTTTGCTCTTGCGCATCGTCGGGGCGCGAGTCATTGCTCCAACATACCAAACTACCAACACCTCATGGGGACTCCTCTTTTCCCTTTCCCTTCTATTGTCGGTCGGCCCTCCTCCCTTCCCGTTAGCGCGTCCACTCTCGTACGCGATCTCTAAGTAAACATTATCCACCACTAGCATCACTACTGGCAACAGACTCAAAGACTGAGATAGCAGCTGCAGTGGGGCTAGAGTACGATCAGCTCGAACCGCCCCCAAAGCCGCACCGTCCTCCTGGGGTCTTTGGTTGCGTTGGGGAGCAACGAGATCGAAGCTCATTCAGCTCCGGCACATTCAGCTCCATCTGTCGATCTGCGTGTATAGCTGACCGGTTCACCTCACTTTTGGAGCGGTTTATGGCAACGGGCACCAATGTACTAATGTTATTCAGTTTTTTCGAGTCTATATGGATAGATACAAGGTTCTAAAGATTTTTGTTGGGATACAAGGTCCGCGTAACTTACTCACAATCGTTCAGCCACCCGTCCAGAATTTGCTAAAATACAAAGAAATTGAGAATAAACTTAGTACTATAAAACGATGTTTCGTAATAGACAAACATACAAATGCAATAGCGTCCAGCAATTGCTTAAGGTTCTCCTTGTAAGGTTACACGTTGTGCAAGCAATTTCTTAGCCAAAAATAGATCCCGTCGGAGTTAACTGTGCCTAGGTGCAAGACTTGCATCACATATGCTTCTGACGGATAAGTGTTTGGAGTTCAATACTTCTTTCTATATCTCGAGTTTTACGTCCGGTATCGCCGTTACGCAGGAGTTCAATGCCTGCCTTACTAATACCAACTACAGCAGCAGCAGCAACAGGCATGTGCGCCTTGCGCAATTTCCTACCACGTTCAGGGTGTGCCTGCTTCGCTTCTTCTGGGCTTACGGTTCGGGGTGACTCTGAAAGATGCTATTTGGGATTTTACGCTTCCAATTTGCAAATGTGTGTTGGCTCGCTGCCAACGTGACGGCAGAGAAACTCCTTAAAAAGCTTCTTGTCCAATTTCGGTAATGTCGTTCGCTCTGAGCGATGTAGGTCGCGATGCCCACAGCTCTACGATTGATGCCAGAGCCAAACAGGTCGACAGATAGCTCTGACTCACTCTGGTTTCACGGATAAGGGTTCAAGACGCAAACAAAATATTGCAATTATAGTGAAATCGAAGAGCTGCCTCTTTCCTCTAGTTAAATAGGAGCAACTATTACATTTGCATCAGGCGGAATTGTAAAGGTTCACAGCATTTCAGTTAAGCTATGAAATTATTAAGTTCATAGTTATAACAGAAAAAACAATTGGATTTAGTACCTGAAAATGCCATCAGTGCTCACATCATAGAATTTCGGCCACAGTAACTTACTGGTTCAATTAGGATGGCTTCAACAGAATCTTCTTAGAACATGTACACCAGACGACCGGCCACCTGTTCTTCTTATTATAGGGCTATCCGGTAAAGGCAGCGTTGATTGTTCAGTATACGAAGCATTTTAGGTTTCCATTCTAGTATATACATGTGCTGGTCTACATACAAAGCAGCGGTCTATATGATAGTTTTGTTCGTGTCTACATAAATAGCATATTTGTATTTCCATAGACCTGTTTTGTGCAGTGTCTTAAATGGTTAAGTTTTTGCCTCTTTATAGTGAAGTATTTTTAATTCGATGACTACATGAATTGACTCCTACCACACAACATTGATGAATACTAAAATTAGCTGTTCAAAAATGTGGACCGCTTACGAGAGCCACGAGAACAACTGTGCATCCAAGATTACATGCCAATGAGGAATAAACATCCTGCAAAATAGCGAGAAGAGGAGTTATGCGGTTTCACAAAAAAGCTGCGCTAAGCCATTGTCCTGTTCAATGACATGGGCGATACATTGGCCTGATCGTTCCTTTTTCTGAGTTGTTCCGGACTGCCATAGCCGCTAGATTACCATTTACTTCAATTACTACACAAAAAGTATACCAAGGTCGATTCAGGGAAAGTCAATTTTTCATTTAAACTGTTCTCCTGATCAACGACCGCCAACATCATTTCGGCCCGTGATCAACAACAGTAACTTGTTCTTCCGGACTACTCAGCAATCGCTACGGACCAATCCACTTTATGGGGATTGTACTTTCTTCGCTTTCTGTTCCTCTGCTGGATGCTTCGACCCTGCTTTTCCACGTCCCCGTTGCCCCGCTCTACATATAGGGAGCTTTTTGCCCCGTTTATTTCCGCTGTTCCCATGTTGCAACTCGTCTCGGCCGCTCTTTCGTTCGTTGTTTGCGAACAATATGTTGTTTTCGTTCGTGGCAGAAGGTCCCTTGCCAAAACAAGAATCCCATCGCAACGGATCTTCTTTTGGTCGGCACGTCGCCCTACGGCAGACGAAACAAAAACACGGGAACAACAACCGCTAGTAGAAAGGCTCTGCTCAATTTTTCAACGGCAGCGGCCGGCGATGGAGGCCCCGAAGGCGGCAGCGATGCACTATCGCCAACGTGAACAAGAGCAACAAAATATCCCAAAGGGAATAGAAGAATGCGAGAAGTGTGGAACTCACGATGACGGAATGAAGTATCTGGGACGTCGAATAGAAGCCAAACCGCCGAAAAGCAAAGAAAATAAGCAAGTTCTTACCACCCAATTGCAAGCCGGGTGACGCACCAACAACAACAACAACAGTTCAGACTCAGATTGCCCGACCACCTGCACTAGTCGCGATGGAAACAAAGGAAAAACGCGCAGATAAATCAAACACCAAATAGATGTGCTTTCATAGGAGAAAGCGGGATCAAGCGGGAAGAAACAAACGTCGTTTTTGTCCAGAAGAAGGGCGGCGCAAAAGAGATGGTAATTTACCAAAGAGGTATCCTTCACTATGTGTGGCTAAGGGGGCACAAGGTTCTACTAACGTCGGCAAGAGGTCTGGGACGGCAATGGTATGACTCAGTTACTATACTTAAATGAAAATCCTGAAACACGTTTCGCTGTTGCGAATGAAGATCGCTATTTAAACTAAACGAACATTTCAAACTATGGTTCACGTATCAACTCCATTCCGCGGCCGATTTGTTACATGTAAATAAGTGGAGCTCAAGGCTTCGCTGCATGGAACACGAGGTCCAATGTGTATTTGAAAATGTGTACTTGTGGCATACTGACGTAATGGTCACCGAATCAGTCGGTTTGACTGTACAATCAGCATTTGAAATGAATCAGATATGTTTCGTACTTGTTTTTCTTGTATATGCGTAAGTCACAAAATGCATATATGGTTCACTGTTTATCTGGCGTTCGAAAGCAAAAAAAAAACGCTTTCTGTTTGTTATCTCAAAAAGACTTACGCCTGCAATACCACCAAATCTTTGGATAAAGTGTTCGCGTTGGGGAAAATGTGCCGGGTGTATTTCAGACTGTACGTTCGTTCTAGCTGCTACTGTAAACAGGATGTACGTGCAGAAAAGGTAGTTGGGCCGTAGGTCTGCGCAGCACTTGAGTGTGCTATCGCTATATCTCACTTAACGATCAGCAATCTGATGCCTTTCACATGTCACCCTATAACTAAATGTATGTACACACTTCAGCTCGATCGGGGAAAGAGCTCTACTTGAATAGTTTGATTGAGCGCGTAAATAGGGAAGTTAACTAAGTATTCAACAGATATTACTTTGATACTTCACAGCCTACCTGGGCCCGAATTTTGTTGGCATCTACCTGTGAGATTGACGAGTTGCCAGCATTCGGATGTACACGCCTATAGTTTACTACCAAATTTACGATACGATGAACATTATGCCATCGACAGTAACTGTCGTCTTTCACATCGTTGTAACAACAAACATCCAGAGTTAGCTGCACAGCGTGACAGGCACTAATCTAAGTTAAACAGAACACCAATAAATATGTCAGAAAGTTATTTGGTTCGTTTAGAACAACTCTCTAGCTACCTATCGAAGAAGGAGTAGCAGCACTTAGTGGCACCTCATTTCTGTACCAATAGCTTATGACAGCCATAACGCCTGTTACTCGAGAATTGGGCAGTGAGAGATAACGTTGTGTGACGTTATCTAATCTGATACAATAAATATGGAAGTTTTAGCTAAATGAGCTGAAAGGGAATACCATAAGTACTCCTGTTAAAGGTAAAACTGTAATTTGTCACATATGAACTCGCAAATAGATGAATCAATGGCAAACCGTTTCCTCTCCTCATACGACTCACTCGACCAATCTTTTACGCGAATATACGCTTAATATTCTGTATTCTCTGTATCGAACCACTTTCGGCCCTCTTTGACTGAAGTTCCGCTTCCTGGGCGTATTAACATGTCCATGTAGTTTGTAAGGATCTCGCGTCCGACGCACGCTGTTTGTTGTTGATTACGGGGCTGACGAGTAAAAAAGGATGGGAATCGACGGCGAGGCAATTGGAGGGTGAAAAGGGAGCATTGGTTTGGCGATTTGAATAGGCACCAGCGACCTCTCAAGCCAAGCAAGTCTAGCCGGTCGTATGTCTATGCGTCTTTTTCGATGTGTATATGTATGTATGTATGTAGTGGCGCATTAAACTAAGTGGATAAAGAGATCAAATCAACTACTGAGATTGCCCGAGGCCAGGAACTGGTGCACGCCCCATGACCCCACATCCCACTTTCCCTATTTAAGCGTTTTGCTTACATCCTCAGCTATTTCCAACTGGAGAGGCTCCAATTTCCTAGCCGGGGGAACCATCTCTCCTAGCCACAGTTCTTTTACACGAGAAGTCTTCGGCCATCTCTTGCCTAGCTCCAATTAGAGTGTCTGTCCAATCTCTTTCATGGCCGGTCCGTCTCTATCTCTCTTCAGGACAGTAGTTGGGCTAAAACTAAAATTTGAAATTCAATTAATAAACTAGCATAATTTGCTGGTCCCATATCCTCAATACTGTTGGATTTTGGGTCGCATGTTTCAGACGAACTAGTAAGTAGCAGACGAAAATTAGCTAAAAAAAAAAAAAGGTAGTATAAGAAATGGGGTGGAACGAACGAACGAACATATTTCTAGAAAGTAAAGTTCTACAAAGTGTGTACCGTAGCCACGCAATGCAGTGCCAGGTACCGCTTTACCTTGACACTTCTTATATAGACATATATAAGTTGCTACACTAGAGGCATCTATTTCAAGAGATCTTGAGCTGTTCAGTATCTTGTTTCTTATATGAGATTTCGATATACTTCCTATTTATTTACTAACGTGAGGATTTATCGCTTGGAAAAAATAATTGAGGCTTAGGTGGCCAAGTCTCTCACTGAAGGCGACCGGAATCGCGGTTTTTAGTCCCCCCTAGTGACCTACAGATACTATAGCATAATTTGTTTGAGTAGGGATAGTTACCTTGACAACTATGTTTGAGAAGAGGATAAGCTATTATTTACTATAGAGATAGGAAAACGCCGTATAAAAATCCAGTGGGTATTATGGTTCATATTTTTACGACTAAAACTGATGGATCAAAAACACAGCTTTTCTGATATAGGCCTTGATTGAATTCTCGATTCATATAGTTTTTTTGCATTCTAGATGCTCTGTCGTGAGGCTAGGTAAAGCGAGCGAATTCATTTTAAGTACTCAATATTAAACGATTTCGTTTAAGGACAATCACGGTCCCAGATCGTAGCTATCGATTAGCTTTTTTCTACTATATGAAAACTTCTGTCACTAAACACAAAGTCAAAAGCCATTGTTACGTCTTTTTACAATATATCTTCTTTTCGTTGCCTGATTCCATCACTCCTATTTGCTTCCCTTATCCTCTGTGGCAACTTTAATAGACATTCGATAGGCTTTTGATCCCTCATAGCCCAGCGCTGCTCCTCGTGCAGCTTTACCATCATGTTAACTGGTCTCTCTCCTCTATAGTCCAAACATCTTCATCATCAGAGAAATTTACTTATCATTCATTGCACCAATTACCGCTTCCTCGAGACTATCGTCCGTTGTATTTTTTTAGTGGTTTTTCTCTCAGCTTTTTTTGCCACTCCTTCCTGTTTCTTCGGAAAGGTTCCCGGGATTCAATCTCATTCTTTTTCGCGAGTTTTCTATGTTGTTCAACAATTTCCCTTCCTCAGAACGCTCCGCGGAGCTCAAAAAGATACACAAGCCGGACGGTAAATGGGTGAGTTTAGGGCAGGGAAGCACTTACGGCAGTGGCATGGGAAGTTTTCCCTGCCTGTGCGTTTGCCTGCCGATCTCTAGCTATGGGTGTATATGTATGTGGCTGTGTATATCGAAATGTGTGTCAGTGTATGCACCTCCCCTCCCTTTTCGTGGGAAAGGGAAAGGAACTCGCGGCAAATCGCTGGGACTCAGAAGAAGAACGAAGAGAGAGCTTTTGCTTCTCACTTTGCTGGGAGGGCGGTGGATGGTTTCTATGGAAACGCGCGGCTCGCTTACCAGCAAGCATAATGGTTTCTCCAGTGGCTCCCTTTTCGAAGCCCCATTTTTATCAAGATCCCCTTTCCCCTCCTTCCCGATTTCCTCCTCAGCGCGGCACCCACCGAGGGCAACCTAGGCCCTTTACGAGGTTGCCGGTAAGCTCTGCTTGGTACAGTCATCCATCCCAAACAGACTGGCAATGGACTGGCCAGCACGATCAGCACAACAGTGCTGTAAAGAAAGCGGGAGAAAGCAGTCGTCGTTAATGATGGACTGTCAGTATGACCGCTATGGCCATTGCCGCCATCATCAAGGGACACAGAGAAGTGGAGACAGTGGGAAAGAGAGGCACATCCACGAAGGCCTCGGAATGTGCAAAAGACCGACTGCGGGGCATACTGAACCAGAGGGTCCAGTAAGCGCTGACGACGGTCTCTGCACGAAGCCAACGACAGCAGCAAATGAGGACGACGACGACGTGAGCGCGCGTAAGGTAAAATCGAAACAATGATGACGGCGCTTTAGAGAAAGCATGGTTAATTTTGTTTCGCATCGCTGCGAATGCCGTTTCAAATATGCCGCCGAGACGATAGGTGAACTGGAATAAGTAAATCATTCGTACACTCTTAGCTATCGAAGTCGACACCCTAATATGATACAGTAACATCTTCACTTTTAAAACATAGCTTCCGTAACATCGATTAAGGTTAGTTTGTTCATGGATTACTATGTTTCGCTGTTATATATATATATATATGTTTCACCCGTATAGGCAAAATTGCATGCCATCTTGTGCGTAAGTGTCCCCATTGAACGTATTCAAGATTGGCACTCCCGAATACAACAGGTGGACCAACAACAGCCAGTCGTGCTAATTGTATGTATTACCAACATAACTACTTACTAAATACGTTGATCGACTGCGCTCTATCCATCTCAAAGAATTGCCTACCGTAGACGCGAAGTTACCGTACCGCATCATTTCGGCACAATTTGTGTAGATCATCATAGCGGATGAAGTACGTGCCGCAACCTTAAGCTAAACACTTGTCGAATCGCTCGAATTGTTTAAGTTTAAGAGAGTATGACCACACGGAATTCTGAGGGAAATTAAGCCATACGGAGTAAAAATGTACTTGACGATCAGAAGTACATATATATTTAGCGCACATCGTTTGGCAGTGAACATGCCATGACTATTTTTGGAGTGTATTTTCATTTAACTATCGGCTAAAAATGGCAACAAAAAGATACATTGATCCTTTCACTATCCCGATTGCCGATAAGCGACCCTGTATTGGCTTCTAGAGGTGTTGTGGAGCTTTTTTAAGCTAGTTCTGGTGGCCACAGGCTAAAGTTGCTTGTGTATAATTAATTTATATTATAATTGTAACACTAAGAGTCGTTACCATCTGCACGTGTTTCAAACTTTTCGGTGACTCGCGAATTCGGCTGAAGTAGCGAACGTTCATTACACAATGATGGGTCTAAATACAGTAATAACAATAATAGATTACAGAATATTATCCAGAGCTTTTTGCATTGTTAGCTTTCAGTTAAAGGAGGAGGGGAGAAGCAGCCGATATATATGTGCAATTAGCAAGAGTCTGGTTCGGGGGGTCGTGGCCTTCCTAGGGGTACCGGTGGTGATGGTTCCTACTTCGATTCGTGAATTGGCAGAACTGTCGCCTGCGGGGGTGACAAATCGGGCTATTCTATGAAATAGAGACTAAAGGGATAGTCTGTTGAGGTGGTGGTGCGATGTATTCAGACCGCGATCAGGAAAAACCGATCACTTCAGAGTGTGAGAGGAATATGAGGAAAGTCCGAGAAAGAGAGCAAGCGAGCGAGCGAAGGAGTGAGTGAGGTGGATATAAGAAGCTGCAAATAACAGCATCTGCAACTGGGCGAGTTTAATTTAATCACACTTACTCATACACCGCACCAGCAGACACAAGCGGACACGATTGGCAAATACAGACATCTCAACATGTCCTATTCGGCAATAAGCTTTATGTATGTATTAGAGCGGCATAGACTAGCACTTCTCCTTAGCATTCGCCGAACCAACCACTTAGAACTCTTCAAGCGCCCCAGACTCGCCGGCGCGGGGAACCAAGAGAGCAATCAGTCGCCCCTTCCTTACATAGTTTCATAGATAACATAACCCCGGGTCGACCACCCTCAGTCCTCTGGCCGCGTCTCGTATAGCCCTATCACTACAACACATCGGATCACTACTGCGAACAAATGGGAACGAGCGCAGGACCTGACACCATCTGCCATTGGTCTGCCGGCTGAGTCTAGGGCTGGTTGTCGCCTTTACTGGCCAAGCACGCGCGGCCAGTTGGGCAGACACGGACGCTCATAGCGGTGCTCATCATGGATAAAGAAAACGGGCTATCTTCAGCTGGAAGGCTTCGAGAAGCATAAGCCACGGGAAGCAGCGTGTAAAGTGCACATCGTTGTCAGTAATGGATCCAATTGAAGTTGACTAATACCTCGACATGTGCGGAACGCCAGGACAATGTGAGTTATGAGAATGAAGTGAGGCAGGTACAGCGCCAGCGCAATTTTACAAGTCGAATTAAGCTAACTAATTGAGATCACGACGAGGGCATCAGCAGCATGCACGGGAAAGGGTGCCATAGTCCTGAACCAAATGAGACCTTTACTAATTAACTGAGGGAAGATTGTTTATTGGCGAAAAATGAAAGGAAATTTGCTTTGGTTTTGCTAAAGCAAGCTCCGCATATAAAGGGAGAAGCAGTAACAATTTTCAGCCTCAGACTAACTCGCTGCGTAGCTAAGGTGTGCTCCTTTTTGCTGCCGCTTTAACAGACTTTTTGAAGACCAATTCATTGATATGCGATGTTAGCGCATACAAAGGTCTTCATCTAAAGTGGCGATCTTCATTAAAGTGTAACTCATCTGCGCTTATTACGCAAGGAATTGAGTCATATACGTAAAAAGTAGTATTGTATATGTACATACGAATACGTGTGTGTATAATTTTTATCTAGGTGGCTAGCACCCGTCACGATGAAGCTAACCCTGTACAACGACTTATTTATAATAACAATTTATTTATATTTGATTGCACGTCTGCGCCATTGAAAGAATATAGCAGTTCGACAAGGCCGATCCTACTCAAGTCCATCGTAATGACGTGTGAAGTTTAACACTGAAAACAGTAATCAGGGCTCAGTCAAACCCGCGTGCAGGCCGGTCGCTGTGGGCTGAAAGAAAGTTACGAAAATAACCCAGTTCGATTGGCTATGGACACTTTAAGCTGGATATGTCACAGGTCGACGCATGTTGGACAAATAACCATTGTTAGAACAGGTCGTTCTACAATTAAGACGATTTGCTATGAAAATGATTACCCCCGGGGCTATAAAGTATAACCGTTATGTCAGGCTCTTTGGAAGGTATCACAAATAGAAATACTTTAAGGCCTATCTATGAAGTGCTCACTTTCGTAATGAGTCAAATGATAGCTTGGCCTCGTCCAATGCTTTAGGTGTATCGTAAATTGAGCTCAAGATGCGAGCCCGTCAAATTGAATTTACTGCTATCCGTGTCACGATGTATGTCGTTGCAAACATACATTAAAAAATAAATACTTCTTTTAGCAAATTCGGAAAACAACGATTCATTGACTAACGTCCGGTGATCGTACAGCCACATCTGACCATTAGTGAAATTCTAAAACTGCAATTAAGACATAAGGGTTCCTCGGAGCGTACTACCCTACGGTCAGTCAGGAGCGCGCACCCTTTTTAGACAAATCACACTCTCTTAACTCGAAACAAACAATCATCAAATGGCACTTATTGTTTGAACGGAAAACATCTGTACACAACTATCTTTCAACTATCCGTAGCACCAACGCATGCTTTATTATAGTTACTTCGTTCGAAAAGATCGCCAAATAAAAATGACGTACGGCCGAACGTCATTGTAAAGGATGGTGAACAATTATTCTAATTGAGAAGCCTGCACGAGGCTACATACGTCGATCCTATCTACAGCTCTTCGCAGTCATAATGCCGCGCTGTCTCAGTGTCCGTTGTTGAACAGGGCTAGCCAGATTTCTTTGACGGGTAAGAGACGTTATCGTATGCGCGGCAATCGTTGTCTTCGTAGGATGATTAGGGTAGCGTTTTCGATGAGTCAAGCGAAAGTTTGATATATCGAACAAGTATCGAATCAACACGATATTTGTTTCGTTTCCCGATACGATATGCCCATGGAACACGATATGGTTCGGACATAATTAGATGGAAGACAGTCAGGAGTGGACAAGTAGCATGGATTTCAATTGGTGCTAGCAGGAGAAGAGTGCTGTTGTTAGCGGAGCGTTGCATTAGACAAAAAGGAATCTGCCACACAAAGGAGCGAACTAGTGGGATAAAAACTCAATACAGGGAAGGCTTAGGTTTTAGGCTCGGCGAAAGTTTTCACTCTGTTGTAACGCGCTGTTTCAAGCAGACTCAGCCGTCACCGGTGGAGATTTATCCTCAGTTAATATTGTATGAGATACTGCGAAGCGAACGTCCGCTCCAATTGGACACTGGTGGAAACAAAGCCAAGTGTGACTTTTTCTTAGATGGTCCTCTTTAAACCAACAGAGATCATTGCCGAAACACGATGAAATAAAGTGGAATTAGCCAACCTAATTGATGCCAATTGAATATATTTAGATCCATCGTAAGCAAGGTCCCGTTCTGGGCGCTTGCTTGTATACGCCTATAAATGGTAAGTAGCAGATTATAGACACACATCAATCGGAGTAAAGACGACAATAGGACATTAGCAAGCCTCAGTTAATCGTAGCTGAAGTCTACGTTCGCTTCAATGACACTGAGCCATCGTACTCGGAACCACTACTCACTGACTGAGCTGTCGACGTCTGCTCGCCCGCTTTCCAATTTTCTACGTTTCTCGCCAGCAAACTCGTACGATAGAATAATTCGGCCGAACCGCACACCTGGCTCATTTAAGAGATCCGAGTATCGTATCACGCAACACGGACGGCTCGACAACTGCCGGCACAATACAGCTGTTTCTTACTGAAATCTCACGTTCTTGTTTACATACGGATAATCTAAATTTTTATTTTTACCATATTGTTCACAATGATATGTATGTATTTGTGATTTAATATACAAAAATTTCTCGAATTTATTACTTGGATTTCCTTTTTCTCTAAGCCGGTTCGGGTTGCTTTGCTCAGGCCCTTTTCATTGATCAGAGCGTAACAGTAGAATAACTCCATGATTTATCCGCTGGCTAATCAACAACCTTTCAGAAAGGGTTTCGCCTCCAATAGAGATTGTAGTAATTAAGTGTTAGGAGTTCTGCTCTTAAACTATGTACCTTCCTGTGTTTTGGAACTGATTGATGGAATGGTTTGTAATTGTATTTGTCGACAAGATGATGCTGTTTGATGATCCCACCAGCTTCCTGGATAATGTCTATACTAAAACGCTACTTTTTTTGTGAATTTTAAGCTTATGAACGCTGTTCTCTTTTGGCTTGTTACGTTGCCATTTACAAATATTCGTTTCGGGTTTCTGTAACAGCATCTGTGCCTGTTAAGGTGAATGCTCAGGACGAAAGCATCAGTTTTTATGAATATACTTTTTTTTACTGGAAATCGTCAAATCCTTCATAATAATACTAGTTAGTTGTAGTAGAGATACATTTTATCGAATTTCTTGCGTAGAATTTACATGGTTGAACCGTAAAATAACGTATTTTTACGGATTCATCATTTGCTCTAATTGTAATAAGTAAGTAGGTTTTTTTTGCACCGATAATGATTTTTGTGGTAGTAATTATACTCCGAACGAGGATTAGCTTTATAGTTCATTGTTGTGAGTTCGCATTTCTAGATGATCCATAGAAAATCTTTCAGTGGCCGTTTCAATGAGTTTCATTATCGCCATTTACATCTCTGTATTCTAAAGCACTTCTTGTCTTGTTTGCTTATGTTAGCTCTTTAGTGGATTCGCTGTTTGGGCAGTGGTTGTTTTTTGGCAACGGCTAGAAAATTTTGTGTATTTTTTTGGCTACTCTTGTAGGTAGGGTTTCATTTTAATGTAATTATCTAGACACCAGGTGCTTTTTTTTTCTATTCCTTTGAAGACTCAGTAGAACAGCGGTACTATTTTAACGTTTATTAAATGTCTGAGCGTCTATCTCAAGTTGAATTTTTACTATTATAGCGCAGTCGCGCAAAACCTACTGCTCGTGTGCGCGATACTTCGGTTGTATTTTGTTACAGTTTGACTGGCACTTATTTAAGTAACGATCTACTTTCTTTCTAATCAACTAGTTCAATGCTTCTTCTATTGTAGGAGCTGTTAAGTTGTGGGAATATACACATACATTTACAAAAAATGTGTGCCCGGCTTTGCTTCCCTTTTATTTACAGATAGATAATATGTAACTTTGCGCAGATACTCAAAATGATTAACAAATTCTGTTTAGTAAATTATCAATAGCGCAGGCTGTGATGCGTTTTGCTTAGTAACGGTGTTTAAACCTTCTAGTGTCGTCCGTTTTCTGGTCCCCGAAGAGAAATCCATTGACTTCAGGTCTAAAGAATGAGCAAGGTTTCCTATAGAACCTTCTTGTTTAATCTATATGTTCGGACGGCGATTTTTATCGAGATATGCTCTTATGCCTTGACGACAATGCGCAAACCCTCCATTCAGTTGAAACTTAAATTTGTCGTCCCCACTAGAAGTCCACTGTAGAGCGTGCTCTTATAATTGATTCACGAAATTGACACTTTTTATTGTACCGATTAAAAAAATGGTATAGTTAATTTCTTTTTTAATACCACCTCACCCGGCAATTCCTCGTGGATTTACAGGATGTTCCCATGTAACATGTGAATTAAGGGTTTGCCAGTAATTGCATTTAAACTAACTATGCCACTCGATTTAAATACAACTTCATATGCCCAAAGTATCTTCTCAAGATCTTCTGCATTCTGTTTACATCTTTCCAAGTGCTATTAGTAAATTACTACTGCTATCTTCAATTAAAATCTTTCTAAAAAATCTTCCACTGATAACATACACCAGACAGCTTTTCCATTTTCAACGTCTCATTCGCATTCTGTTTTGGTTAACGGAGCTCGGCGGCTTTCTTGGTATTCTATGAACATTATAAACAATTCGATTCCGTCTAAAATTTAACTTTTATCTGATTAATGGTAAACCGCTTGATCTGCGCGAATTTCACTGCAATTTAGCCATTTTTGCTTCTGCTTCATTTTGATACTTCCAATGGAACTTTAAAACAAAGGTCTCTGTTGAAAACCTAACCGTGATCTACTAGTTAGTTATACTCGAAGCAAACACCTAGAAAGTTATGACGTATTAAATAGTGCATAGAGATTTTGGGACGTTCTATATACAATCTTTCCACCTTTTATCTATGAGATTGTACTTAGAAACGAAAACAGGTATTGCAATGAAATTTCTCACATGCGCTAGAAGTGTCATTCCTGACGGTTATCTTTGTTCAGCAATACCACCATTCCTCGCAATTAAAACTTCAATTTGAGATTAAACCATTTACGAGCTATTCTGAGAATACGGTTTGGTCCGCGAGTGGCTTCCCAAGAGCACCAGATATATAATCAAGAGGGTATCGGTAGATATAAACTCGTTAAAGCGTTGTACAAATGCTCTGCGTTCACACAGGTGTAACGAAATCGAAATTCAGGTCGATTGCAGGCCAGACGTCCCAAAAATACATGGGATAGAAACGGCCAAAAGTGCGAAAAAAACGCACAAGTCTAAAAAAAAACGAATTATTGAGGCTTATCTGGACGTTCCAGTGTACAATTCATAGGCACAAGCGTGTTAATCCCTGTATCAGAAATTCATGTGTATCAAAAATAGTGTGGTCTTCTGGGCCACTTTGGCCAATTTTTGAGCCTTCCAAATCTAAAGCCTCTTGAGAACTTTTCGGCCTGCCTTAGATACATCTTTACAAGGTTTTTAAAAATCTGCAAGAAAAATGGCAATACATTTAGGACAAAAAGGAAAGTTGTAAAATTTCGCCTAGCGCGAAAAAAATTGTATAACTGTTTTCTGCAACGAGGAGCTTGTTGGTTCGCTTTAGAAAGAACTGTGTTTTTCCCTATAATCGAAGGTGGTGGATACACGTGTGCCTAATACGACAAAAAGCCCGCAAAACCCTGTCTTAATGATGGGCCTCACCTTTTTATCTACATATACTATACTATTGAAAAGCACTAACCGTATCCGGTTCTATCCCTGCAGAATGCATTAGTGGTATTAACTTAGTTGTCATGCAGGGATGTAAAAATTCTTTATCACAATTTTTGCTGCAACTAATTTTTACTGGAAACTGCAGAAGTTCCCGTGTAATGCGATTCCGGTGTTAAGAGAAAAATAGCGGAAAAAACACCATCGACCAAAGCGGTACATGTTTTGTTTATTAATAATGTCTGCTTTAGTTCCGGCTTAAAAAGCGTCAAGACATTTTTGACCATCATTTGATGATTTAACACTCTTTAGGTTGGTACGCGTTTTGCATTCGCAACAAAACTAAAGTGAGTTCCAATTTAAAAATAAATATTTGATGAAAGTTTGATTTGTTTTAGTGGCGATGCGCTTGTGGGAAGATATCTGGAAAGAAACTGCGAACTCAGCTCTATGTTAAAAAGAAGAATTTGAAGAGTCTACTACTTGTCGGCAAATCCGAGATGAAACAAATGGGTACATTCAGCCGACCGCCTATTCCTGAGGTAACCTGTCTTGTCATGCCTGGGCGACGATCGACGAAGTTCTAGGCGCATTAAAATCGATTATTTTTACATGGTCTACCTGTAACGTACGGTGTCCCAGAAAGTGCGGACACGGTTTAACGGGTCACAACGTTTTCCGATGTTTTGCTCTTTTCAGGATGTAACTAGTTAGAAATAACGAATGGACCAAAATTGGTTCCTAAATAAAAAAAAAAAATGCCTTTTAGATCGCTGTTAGAAGTGCGAAAATGTAGCAGAAGTATGGAGATAATATCGCCGGGGCTTACAAGCGTATCTACCCACGCCACTCACAATTAATTCGTTAGAAGATATATTTGAAAAGGCAAAACTATTTTTTGACAACGTTTTGAAAGACTAACGATGCTAACCAGCTTCGCAGACCGCAAAGGGGTACTGGAAAGTCATAGTAAAACACTCTGAAGGTATCAACATACGCATACGTGCTCTATCAGTGAAGGTAATCGAAACCGGAATTCTGCCATTAGCATTTGGAATCGTGTGAACAGGACGCACAGTTTTATTTGACGCGGTCATTCTTTATTAATGTGAAACATTATAACATCGGACTTATGGGACAACGGTAAATCCCTCCGTTCTGTAGAAAGACATTCCAGAAGCTACAATATCATGCGGCATTTCAAACTGATCAAGCAGACTATTCTTCTGTGTTGATAGTACAGTGACTGGTGCCGTCGTTGGGGTGAACTTAAGTGAATGAAGCATATGCACATTATAATCGTCATGAAGAACACACCTTGATGAAAATTTTCTAAAGGGGCGGGGGCAGGGGAAGACAAGAACGTTTTGTAGAATCTCCTTCAAACCGTTCACCCCAATGGACGTTTCCTTGTGGAACTTGCGAATCAATAGACCACCATCACTAGAAATGCCCAGACCACTTTGGTCATTTAGGGGAAAAGATGCTGTCTCTAATATAATTGTAGAGGGGGCAGCGTGTCCTTGGCGCTAACCGACAGTCCGTAGCAATCCTTTCTCAGCGCTATCATGTTCTAAGACATCCGGATGCAAAAACTCTATTATGAAGCTAACCAGATGCTGATAAACCTAATAAAACTCTAATTCTATCTGAATCACGTAAAGAAGGCTAATGCTCAGAATAGAAAATAGAGTGCTCTCCAATCGCCCGAACAATTTGCCGTAGAGATTATCAGATTGTCAACGTATCGTACTTAATTGGGACCGTCGAAAGCCTAAAAAATTAATCAGAAATCTGTTACTGCGTCCATCGCTTGGCTGCATATAAACAATATTAAATGGTTGGGCGTTAGTTACTTAAGTTTTGCACAGATAGAAGCCAGCTTAATTTATTAATAATGTCCAAACGTACTTAAACGACAGTATGGTAGAGATTTAACTAATATACTACGAGCCCTTGATACTCTTCTGTATTAGTTAATAAG
Organism: Varroa jacobsoni; assembly: GCF_002532875.2. Taxonomy (NCBI): domain Eukaryota; kingdom Metazoa; phylum Arthropoda; class Arachnida; order Mesostigmata; family Varroidae; genus Varroa; species Varroa jacobsoni. The sequence continues at coordinate 167,234 of NW_019213875.1, read as the reverse complement.
AACTTACAGTTGATCAGAATACATTTTGCAATTACTCTTTGGCGTGCTGTGTGTAAATGGATTTGTGTTGCAAAGTACCAAAGAGGTTTTTTGTTACCTCATGCCTGTGGACTAGGAAGAACCGAATAAATTAGAATACCGGTAAAAACAACCGAGCTTCTCTAGATCGCGCAAGCAGCGATAACTCAGAGGTCTATCATGGTGACATCGCCAAGCACCTCATTGATTAAAGTGCTACAACTGAAAATTTCCAGTGTCACAGTTTGCTGAAATTTTTTTGTCGTTTTAGCTAGGGCCGCAATGAAGTGTCGCCACCGAAGGTTACGAAAGTGCAGAATTTGTAAAAACCGATTAAAGGTCTCCGGTTCCAAGTTATTAGACATTAAGCATCACTAATTTAGTCCTTTTCGTATAGGGAAATGCAATATCGTCTCTGCTAGACTATCTACTAATTCGATGAAGCGCTCCGATACGTTGGCGACCGGTTGTGAAGTTACTTATCGATTTGTTTGTTATATCCTCATCATTTCCCACAGAACAATTATCAAAATTGTTCGATCGCATTTCACTCATATGATTATCTAAGAAGAATAATCATTATCGATACAGCGTACAATTAAGATTCATATTGTATATAATAGTAAATATTCATTTCAGGTGGTGGCCAGCAAAACGGTGGCGGAGGTTTGCTTGGGGGAAAAACTCGCCGCCCACGAACAGCTTTCACCTCCCAGCAATTGCTTGAACTTGAAAACCAGTTCCGATTAAATAAATACCTTTCTAGGCCAAAAAGATTTGAAGTGGCGACCAACCTTATGTTGACCGAAACACAGGTAAGCCTTGTATTATTTTTTTACGCTGCGTTATAATGTTTAAAATATTCATTAATCAGGCGTTTAGTGAGATTGATACCTCACTTAATTTCCGACATTTTCAAAAGTTGCGCTTAGCCCCGGATCGAGGAACACTGCGATTCAGATATATATATATATATCTTCATTTAGGCCAGTGCTATTAACATTCAACGCAAAAACGTTCATATGTCTGCGTCGAATTAATCCGATACATAATTACAGACTCTAAATTGTTGCGTATATTCATCGCGGAACGTTATTTTTCAAGATGTTGACTGAAACGAGTCTTAGATAAACATTATGTATTTATAATCGTTCCGATTAGCCCAAGAGAAATAGTGTATTTTCACATGTGTGCGAACTTTGTATGACACGATGTTTGCAATTTTTTTATCCTCTTTCGCTCAGTTGACGCCTAACACGCAAACGTTATTCCACGACTTTACAGAATACTAAGCCCATAACCGATCCGACCACTTTCGCTAAGAAGATAAACTATTAATCCAGCTATATATGAAAGCTTAAGAACTATTCAAGAATTTGATAATATTTAACACTAATATGTAGTAGAAATTTAAAGTAATAGCTTTGAAAGATACCTCTACGATTTCCGACGCAATCGTCACAAAAGGTGCCTGAAAACGGTTAGCGAAATAGTCAATTCGAAAGACTCCTGAACTGTATTAAAACTGCATAATTTTAACAAAAAGGTACAAAGTCGTTTTTTTTTTTTTACATTTATACTCGGGAGAACCCTGAATGTAAATAAAGCTCAACCTAATTTATATGTGTTTATAATCTACGAAGTAAGCTACTTGGCCTCTATTGTCCCGAAACAAGAAATTCAAATTAAAATTAATTATAGCACGATGTTTAATTTATTAGCGTGTAGCTCACGTCTGTAAGTCGAGCACCCTCAAATTTAGAGTGCTAAATAATCGGCAATATTAGCGTCCCCAGTTAAGGCTACCACTGCTCAACATTGCTTGATTAGACTGATTCGCCGCAACGGAAAGCGACCAACTAGAATGCTAATAGATGAACTAGAATTTTAAAGCAGAAGAATATCTTTACAAGTATTATACTAAACATATACACGTTCTATGTTCCAGGTAAAGATCTGGTTTCAGAACCGTCGTATGAAATGGAAACGTAGCAAGAAAGCCCAGCAGGAGGCAAAAGCCCAACAAGTAGCCGGTGCACGAGGGTCAAGCTGTCCAGTCGTCTCAACTGGCGGAAACAACGATGGAGGCAATGGGAGAGCTTCGGAACAACAGCCCGGAACAGGGATGGGGACGATGACCAAGGCCAAGGAACAAGATTCACTTTCTGCTTGCGGACTGTCCCCTTCGGCAGCCGAGAGCCATCTAGCTGTCCAGCTGGGGCCACTTGCCAACCAGCTCGGTCCTATTGCCAACCAGATGAGCTCTTTAAACAGCCAAATAGGATCATTAGCACAACCCGGCGGACCATGCCCTCTACCATTAAACTTCAGTCTTAGCTCGTCAGCGTTAGGGAAGATCGGCGGTGTCGTCGCTGTCATGGGAGGTACAAGCACCGGACGGCCAAAAAGCGGCGGTAGTGGACTTGAAGAGAGTCATGGCGACGTGGAGAACGACTATCCCGGTTCGCCGGAGGTCGACGAGGACAGCTCGTCACAAGATTCATCGCGAGAGTTGATGGTTGATCCCGAGGACCTTCATGACGCCGCAGCCAGCTCGCCTCGGGAGCCCAAAGAACTCCGAGAGGCTTCGTCACCTGCACTCTCTTCACCGGCCACGCCCACCAGTGGGGTAGCCGTTACCCAAGATATTTTAGGTACTCAGGAAAATACCAACAATTGTATCTACCGACCGTACGTTGTGTAAGCAAGCGATAATAACACCAATGGTATAAAAAATTTAATCAATCGAAGGGAACACAGCAGAACAGCTTCGCCCATAACGTCTACTATTAGACAATGAAGCAGCTGAAAATTGATATTTTAGTGGTCCGTATATTGAACAATGCCAGCTGATGTAGACTGAAACGAGATGGTGCTTTAATTAGGATAGAAGGGCTATTTCACCCAGGGGCAATTTCAGCAATATTAGTCAGCCTGTATGAGCGTTCTGCTACGGGCTGAGCAGGTTATTGCTAAGTCGATCTCGAAACGTCATTCTTAAATACTAGATAGAATTCATTTTGTTAGTTGTTGCAACTGGTTGTCCACTATGGATAAAAATCAAATCTGAGGTTAAGTCTTTTTACTTTTGACGTATGCTAACTTAGAAAAGCGAGAAGCAATCGAAAATTTGCTAGTGATACAACCTAACTCTCTTCTTTGTACAAGAACTCGATGGTATCCAGGACTTGGTCAACATTTCCATGAGGCATGATGTTAAGGTCCGACTGAATTTAATTCACCTCTGCTATTGATTCGAACATTGTACTAATGTAAAAGAAATATGTATTTCCAAAGTAGTTGTGTCTTATTTATGTATTGCTTGTTTAATCATCAGAGCTAGTAAGTATTTCCTGCAATCTGTTGTCTGCCTTCAGGAAAGCTGGTCCACCTGCCTCGATGACAATTCCAAAAAAAAAAAGCCAGCCTTCATTAGATTGTAGTGCTGATGACACCGCTGTGACACGATTAGGATTTCTACCAGAACGATTTTGGTTGAAGCTTTATAGACATAGGCAGCAGGCCGAAACAAAGCATAAAACTCGTCCCACAATTGAAGCTGCTGGTTACTCTTATAACAGTTGCAAGACATCAAATTCAATGACGTAGCTCTGAGAATTTGTCGAAGATAAGAAGTAAGTTCATGAATCGTAGATCCAAATTAAAAAAAAATGACTTCAATCCGGGACGGGTTTCAAGAATAGCTATTAGGTCAGTTATGAGTCTTCTTGTAGAACTTTCATATTGCAAAAATGAGTGGTTTGGGTACTATATATTTCCGTGACCGAACAAACCAGGCATTTATTGAATGAAATATCCATGATGTGTTGACCGAAGTTCAAGCTATCGACGGAAATCGCCAATAAAAAAATTTGGAAGTATATAAAAATCAACCGCTCGTATGCCAGTTCTCTTCAGGTAGCTGCGACGACCGACAACACAATGGTAGAAATAGGTGAAAATCGGACAGGAATGTCGATCTAAAACAGGATCAAAGATAAGCAATAGTTATTTTCGCAATAGCAGTTTACTAACGATATTACTATTAAGAATATATTACCTATTGATAGGCAAATATCGCACACTCACAGAAACACACGTGAGTGCTAATTGTGTAATATTAAGGTAATTAAAGTCAATCGATAAGCTATTATAAAAAAAAAATGTAACCGAACGCAGATACAATATACTGAGAAGGATTAAATAGGCATGAGCATGACGTGTAATGCCGAAAACATTAATAAAAAATACTAATAATTGATACCAGTACTACTAGTATAATTATAAAAATACAGTAATACTATTGTGGAACTGCAAATTTAACCGCAAAAAGGTAGCAGCAACCAAACAACAAAACAATATATTAATAACAACATACAAACAAGTCGACGTTACAAGCGTTAGAGCGACATATATATATGTATGAGAAGTGTTTGAAACTTTTTCGATTTGCAAAAGAGAAAACAGGGACGTGACTGCGGGGCTGCCTTGCCCTTCAAAGATGAGGAGAAGGTCTCAATCGAGGCTAGAATTTTGGCATCCTTATCGGCTTCTCGTTGCCTACATAGTCTAAGGTTTTACGAAGGGGTCCTGTGTTGGGCTACAGCGGTACGTACACAGATGTCAGGCTGTAATCAGACAGCATGAGACAAAACCTGTAGATACGAAGACTGTAGAAGGGAGAACAGTAAAACTAAGGGGGCTATGGGACATGTACGGACCCAGCACAGACGCTGAATGCAAGGCGATGCTACTCGCTATTGAAGCTAAACCTAAAACAGAAATAAAGTTCAAATATTGTCGCAATACAGGATATCATTGTTCTGCTATATACATGTAACATATCACAATTTTTTTTATATCAATTTACAGAGTGACTCCCTTTTAAAGCCGTAGCTAAAGAAAAATATGTTTCAGAAAAATTTTTCGCATGCGTTATATGTCGGCCCTGATGGTTATTTTTGTTCGACATATTGTTCAATAATGGCTTTAACTCGAGATTTAAATTCATCACACACTTGTCTCAATGTTTTCTTTAACAATTGCTCCAGCGCCTCCCTAGCAGCACGAGAAAGCAAGACGTCGCTGTCATCTCGGGATTCGTTGGACTGTCACTCATTAATACCGTATACATAATATTCTAGCAAATTCAACTCTAGCTATTCAGAAGAAGCCGTATCCACTTCTTACAAAACATGTTCAGAATCTTAAGCATGCGATCTTACACTGACTCGCTTGTGTAAACCAGTGTGCCATTTTAATGGAGGACGTACGCCTTTTTTCAATTACGTCCTTTGTCCACAAGTGGTGCATAACAGTACGTAAAACAGGCAGATTTCTTCTTTTTTGACGGTTTCACTTTTTCAGAAAAGTATGCTACCATGTTGCCTTCTCCACTAAACTCCACAGTCAAAGCAGAACATCGGCCAGATCGTTGGTTTCTTTCGACTTCGGTGATTTCTGCGACTGGTTTTTGCATCAATTGTAAATATTTTCAGGTAGAATCAAAGATAACCTGATGTCGAGGCTTCGGCGGCAGTATCTGTCTGAGTTTTATGACATAACGTGTATCTGAGATCCTCGCCAACAGCCCGGCAATATATGCAGCTTTTTTTCCGCAAATGACCTCGCCAAAAAAGAAAAAAATTATCAAAAATTTACTTTTCCAACGCATCGATCAAATCCGAGCGCGAACTGTTTTTGCTTATTGTGGATTGTTTTGTTATGTTGCGCTGGAACTTTCGCTTTTCTAAAAGCTGCATACTCAGCTGCGATTCCTGATACTGACTATTTGGGGCGACTAAAAGAGCTGATTACCTTGTTGAAGAATAGCGTTTATTCATTCAATCAGACACTGTCTGACTTCGACTGCTTGTCAAATTTGCATTCGCTTGGAACGAGCTTTCAACAGTGCTGGTTCTGCATAAACACATGCGTGAATTTCATGCAGCCATTCGAAAAAATCGCCAATTCAAACTTGCTTTGAAGCCCGAAGTAGACAATGTAGAAGTCGATAGTGTTTGAACATAAAAGGGATGGGGTAGCAGTCTACACAAAGATACTTAGTACCAAATAAAAGTATATAAAGCGTCTTGCCTCGTACACAGAGCATATATGTATATGCCATTCTATAGGTCTGTTAGGACCTAGATAAGTCCAACAAGTTCCATCTTATCTAGTCCTTCTAGTGGGGACAGGTTTTTGGCGGTGTACCGAAGGGGGCAATTTCGAAGGTCTGTTCATTCAGAAGGATTAATCGAAGGGGCGTAAAAAACATATACAAAAATAGCTCCTTCGTAGTAAACAAATGGCGCAGTCTAATTGTCATTTTGACCAACGCAATAGGAAGTTTCCATCAAATGGGTATTGGAAAGATATTTTTATTTACTATTTGCTTAGGGAGCTAAGGAACACCTTTAAGCAAAGGTACTAATATCTGCTGTATTGTTACTCACAATCATTTGCTCAAAACGAAGTTCCAGTATTATATATGGTGTCCCAAAAGAATGCGTACACTGTTAATTTCCTCCCAAGAGTACAATGATACGCGCCAATTTCTGATTGGATGAGGCATCTACAGAGTGTCATAGTGACGTAAGAGTTGATCTTGATGACAACCTTTTAAACTTGTGGGTTAGGCCAAAAGATTCTATAGAATATCCTACTGAATAACCTAGACCAGTATATGCCAGAAAGCCGATAACCCTGAGAGATTAAAAAACCCTAATTGAGGAAAATGCGCTACAACACTGTTAGTTAATACTAAATTAAATGTTTGTTATCGACACCAGTGTATCTATTAGAATGGTTATAACTTTGAACGTTTATATAAGGAGGAAAAGCTTGTATTTTAAATATTACTTATCTTTATATACACATTAAAGAGATAATTGACCTTCCTTTTTTGGAACATCCTATATATATATATATGGGGCGGTTGCGTTATGTCAAGTCACGGCAAGTGTGCTTGTCCATAAAATGCGGTCACTTTATATACTCAAGGAGTTTCACGAATGGATTCAATCCGTTTTGATTTCTCTCAGCTGTAAGATAATCATTAATTTTAAAAAATACATTTTAAAAGAGTAATTAAAAGAGTAAAAAAGTAAAGTCAAAGTTTTGCTTTGCATGTTCTGTGCACAAGGTCACGCAATCTTCACAATGCCTTGAAAAAATGCAGCCGTAACAATTACTTTAGCTGTGTTTCTAAATGAATGCATCGAGTAGGCTTAAAGCACCAAGCAAGTGACCACAGACTTAACAAATACGATACGAGCAGGTTAAAAATGTTCACCGATTGCGCGATACGTCGAATTTCGTGCTGATTGATCAACGTAATTAGGTGTTTAAGCCACGTGAGGTCGCGATTCATTTATCGGCTATGGTGTGTCTCCCCGTGATGTTATTCGTGGCAGCTTTCAAAAAGATACTCAGAAGGCTTCCGAATCCATACGAGAACCCGATACCTTAATATCGTACGACATATCTGTACATATATATGTTCTGGCCAAGCTACATTACACGGTGAAACAATTTTGTTATTCCAATTTTTCTGTCTGATCAGGAATCGATTGCAATGTTCTGTTTCGTATATAGTCGAAATAATACCGACTTATATAGCGCCGCCTCACTTTGGTTCATATAACTTTTAGCGTGTAATATTTTTACTGACTTCTTCCTTTAGGGTTCATGCAATACGTCTTAACATAGTCATAAATACAAAATATAACTTGTTTACAATGTGTCTTAAAAGATGCAGTTTTAGAAATGGCAAAACTGCAGTAAAAAAGATTGGCTAATTACTTTGGTTCTTTATCATGGAAAAGAAGCTGACATAATCCGAGAAAATGATGCCGCAAACAGCCTTAAACAAAAATCCAGCTATGTGAATTACTTTAAATGCTTCTCAGTCTAATTTAACAACCTATGCAATCCAGTCTTATTTAACGCTGTGAGCTGAGAAGCGATGTTCTCATGATAGCGCCCTCCGGGTGGTTTTCAAAAGCTAAGTAAGCTTGTATCACCGTAATCATAACACGGGACGGTGCGACAGAGTGTAAATTACAAAGAGATTCGGCTCTATGACGGAAAACGTACATGCCATTCCTAATGAACAACAGTAGTTTCGAAGAAGCCTATCTACGGCAAGAGTTTGCCGAACCCTCTTGAACAATCCATACACTAAACAAGTTACACAGTTTGGAAGGAGTGCCTAAAAATGTACTCAATATGTAGTGAGCCTACAGACGAACAAAGTGAGTGTCGACAACAGGATAAAGTTGCCTTCCGAACAACGTACCTATACAAAAGGACAGCCTGAGGCATTGCATGTTAAGTACTTGTTTTCAACTCCGTTGAAGCATCAATTTCACAAAATATAAGGCCCTAAAGGCCCGTCCGAGGTCATCTTATATGTGATGATTTGGTCACCTACAGGCCTAATAGGCTCCAGGCACAACAAGATGTAGCTAAGTTCTAATAGCGGTCACGAGTGCTAGTACTAACCGTAAATTTGTTGGAAACGAGCGATTCAATTCAGGTGACAGAATATCATCATCATCATCATGGCGTCTGGAGACGTTCTGCATCGAGCCAGCACACTTTTCATATGTCTCGTTATCATACCGCCTGTCATATGAGCTTGCTTGTTTTATTCAATGTCCAGTACTTCATCCGTGCATAAAAGTTCTGGAGATGCAAAAAGCTGATGGCCGCACGGACGGTTAGGAGTGCGAAGTGCTTCTACCTTGCAAGTACACTCCGTCTATTTGATCGAAACTTCTTACTCGGTCTTTTGAGGACAGGTCGCCGCTTATGTAATCGAATTAACTGAATCTGAGCCAAGGAGGGCGCCAAAAGAAGCCCCTTTGAGCGACGAGCTATGCAATAAGGATGTAATATTATGTAAGCAGCGTGCACTAAGACTGCTCGGCCCATAGCCGCCTCGTATACTCACTAGCAATTACTTCCTTACTTACAAAACACCTCAGGCGCCACTTCGAACTGTCAGCGACCGGTGGCCGATATTCCTTGAGAATATCAAAATTTAGGAATGAAAATTCGCTGGGACTAAGGCCGATAGCAGCTTGAATGACTTACGCCGATAGAACCAGCATACTGTGGCTTGCTCGCCGATGCGCCGCCTCTACGTAAAAAGGTCGACTCCTTCAAATAAAGTCAGAATGATAATGGTGGTAAAAGCAGACCATAGCAACAATTACTGCTCGTGTTAGTTTGATAAGTACATTGCAGTGGACGCCATTTTAACATAAAGTCAATTTACTTTTAGGAGCGGCTTGCATTTTAAATATTCAATTTATAATCGCTGTTCAGTCGTGTACGAGCCGCATTTGCCGCCGTCACCTGCTTTCTGCTCTGCGCGCTTGTTATAGCGTGTATTGAATCATTAACAAATACGCTGTTGCGGCCTACGCACAAGCCAAATCTCCACAAATTAAACAGATGCTAATTGTTCGACAAGTTCTAGTAGCCACCATCCCTTAAGACCTTCAGCAGAACGTATGGCGTATTAGCAATTTCAAGTGAGCTATATGAATTCAACTTCCATATGTGCGTCTCTGATTTTCATCCCCATGATTTAGACTTGGTAAATGTTTTCAAATGTGCGAATATAAAACTAATCAGAGATATGAAAATAAGGAGGTCGTACTGTGGATATCCCATGTAATGAATGAACAGACATGTTACATTCCATTCGTTTCATTACATCGCTTGAAAACGAACACGAGAAATTAACTTTCTGTGTAAGAACAAAGCACCATGGATTGAACCCGGAAAGCCAGCAGAATCTTGCCGAAAGTAAGATTGCCATTATCTGTATTTAGTAGTTTACGAAAGAAAATCTTTCCGAATTTATAAGATCTCATACAACGGTTAATGTAAAATGTTGTAAATGCCCACCCATTAAGCTCGAAAGTTTAATTGAAGGGACAAGGTATCTTCCGGTCTAAAAGTCGCTACATGACACTGGGCTGAAGGATACAAGAAACCTGCATATTCCTGCCCCGTTAAAGAACTCCTTTTAACGCGATTTAGTTGTCAGACCTGACTGCTTTAGTCTACTACTTAAGATCTATCCAAAATCTGTTGGCCTGTGAACTGTGGAAAATTCAGAATATTTAGTCCCTGATTGCTCTGACTCGATGAGCCAGAAATTGGTTCAGAAACTTGTAAAAAAAAAAAGCTCCGCGTGCGTCTTCGTAAATGATGAAGAACCGGAGATTATCACGCCAATCGTCTCGATGACTCAGATCTTTAAACTACTTAAAAAAAAATAAGGTTGACGTTAGTGAAACTGTTTTGATTATTTTTACTTTTTGTGCCTAAGCTCACTTGCACAGCAAACTGTTTCATCCTAACCAATGTGAAATGTACATATGCGAGAGAGTACCTTTTTTTTTTTTTGAATATTTTATTGTCGTATGTACGAAATATACACATGTACTTGGATATAGGCTCAATTCACAGCCGAGGTTCAGTGGCTAAGTCGAAATTAAACTAATCGTAACATTATCTACCCATAATATACATGATTGGTTTTTACCTTGAAACAGACATAATACATGGACCCTACACGCACATTCAATAAAACATGGTGTATGAGGATTAATAATGCGTTTAACAGGCAGCACATTTTGTAGTTGAATGGTTCTCAACATTGCCAACGTTGTTGTACATAACATTCCATGTGTTTATTTACCTTCTGCTGGTCCCGACATACCACACACTTTGACATCGCCTTTTTCGTGAGTGCTGCTGGTTGTGATACCGCTATTTGCAAGCTCATTTTTATTCCTATTTGACCTTTGCCTCTTTTGATTTACCTACCCTCTCAGTGTTCGGGAAACGCTTAACCGTCCCACAAATGCGACAGGTTACTATTGTGCGCTTACAGGCGTTCTTACCGCGCGTCCTAAGATTCAAGAAAAGAGAGAAATTAATGGATTATGGCATCTATGGAACGCTTTACATATGCTAACTTACCTTCTACTCACTGACTCCATTACATGAACAGCACAAGTGATAGCTACCTCCAAGAAAATGTCTATGCAAATAAGAAAGACAATATGTCGACAGACCCCACTAAAAAGATCAATATGGAGCAATAAGAAAGCTTTTTATTCAAAGGGTAGCTTTTATAAAACTGACTTGGAATGAACTAAAGGAATAGGCAATATCAACCGATCAACACATACTTGACTGGAAATATAATGAAATCTTAAATCAAATACAGTGCATGTTAAAGAAAGACCACACAGCACCATACTGTAAATTTCGATAGTCTGAACCAAAATTATAATGCAACCAGTCAAGTAGAGGTTGGGCCTTACTAGAACGCTCCCGATTTTATCTTCACAATTAGTTTGCCGTTTAATTCAGGACAGAAGCATCCGACACGACGGCAGCGCATTTAGCTCTAGAGACCGTACTTTACCAATTCTAACCTTTCTTTGTGAGCACAATACGATTAGCCCAAACGAAGATACTGGAAAAGTCATATTAATGCAAATAGATGTCCAACAGCGGTTAAAAATGCACCCTAATCTTTAATCATCAGGACGACCTCTTCTAAACTTCTATGTTCACTGTTGCCGCTCAAACGATAATTTTTGGAAATCAAGAATTTTTTAGTCATTAACACTAAAATTCTAAAAAGCCGAGCTATAGTATTCTGTCTTACCTGCCCATAATTGTCTTCTTCACGCTTTCCTTTCTTTTCTCTTTTTTTAGATAATGGAGTTACTACGGACAAAACTAATTGAGGAAGTACATTTTGTAGTTTGTAGGGGCTTTGAAATAAGTGACACTAAAGCTCAGTGTTATTTAAAAAATGTATGAAAAGTGTAGTCAGGAATAAACTACGATTGGGGCTAGGTTTTATTAACTATCCTGTATAATGATGAGCTAGAAAATTCTGGCAGGTAAAAGAATTTATGTTTCGAGTTATCATTCGAACTTGAGCTTCTGCATGTTGTTCACTAGCTGCAGCCTAAATGTGTACTGGATAATATATGTAAACACTGACAGTAATCTGCCTGGATTTTCTTAGATGGATCTTCAAATAGTTGAGATGTAAGTTTATTAGTTACATATATTATTGTGTGTTCGCATGTTACAATAATGTGCTAATATTACAATATATTATTCTGCAAGTATCGCATAAGAAAATTTCTTTAAATATTTATCTTATTCGGATATTTTTATTTCTTGCTGCCCAGAAAGACAAATGCTTGCAGCTAAATGGGTCGCTACAAATCCTCCGTTTTCTTTGCGAGATATAATTCATATAATGCAGCTTTATAGTGGAGCAACGTTATTTTCACCCTATTTCTCACGTGCAAAGGTGGTGTAATCAAAGATTTCGAAACTAGGTTCACTATATCGAAATATTTAGAATACATACTGCACACTAATTAAACAAACTCATACAACAAACAAAGACAAATTAATTCGAACACTAGCTCAGTTATAGTTGAAGTACAGCTTTCATAAGAAGGCATCGGGTATAGATAAACAAGCTTTCGGTACTGCACTGGAGTATAATTATATTTTTCTGAACCTGTTGAACAAACTTGAAGGTCTCAATAAGCTATGTGATTCAGTTAGCATGATACACATTACAGAGTTCTTTAAAGATTTATAGTATATAAGACTTGCTGACTCGTTACTTATCCAATTTTGCAATGCAGCAGTAATTAAACTTGTTTACAGTGTGTTTTGTTTGTATCTAAGATAACCTACATATGTAAAAAAATATTTAGCTTTATCTGCAACTATAGTCCAAACCAAAGCTCAAAATTGGGTAAATTATGGGGTACCTCCTACCTATATAATACTCACCTAACTTTCACTGAATTAGTGCCAGGTCGAAGTGGTGTTGAACACTTTTTGCACAGTATTCGTTTTAGAGACGCATGTAGCTTGCTCTGAGTCTTTCTAGATAGAAGTTGCAAAGTATAGCCGTAGAAAGCGTGAAGATTGCTCGCCATCGGACTCTCGCTACTGACCAAATGTTGCACCTTGAGATTAAAAATAATTTTAAAAGTGTTTTTGCAGCATAATTATCAATATAGCTATCGCTATTCTCATTGCGACTACCGTTCATCGTTACGAACCCCATATTCTTTTCTTGTAATTTACTTCTTGAACCCAGAAAGAACAAGGCGGGCGCGTTCAAACCATACTGAATATATTATTAAAAATCAAATCCCAAATGGAAATAAATCGTACACATTGTTGCAGTTTACAAATGTAAAAAGAAAGGTTTTAGTTGGATCATGATTCTTGTTTTAAGTTGGAAATTGGATAAATATTGGATTGCATTTAGATTTTCAATAGGTGAATTAAATGCCATATCACCGAATGCACGACGTCGGTTCAAAGCTTGACGTACCTGCGCCAGGAAGTTCATTCGATGGAAGATTTCCGATCCTTTGAAGCATCGACCTACAGCAGCGGTCTTTTCAGTATCAGCCTTTGCGACGGTTCCTTTCTTTGCCTTTGATTTCTCTAATGTATGCGATGGAGGAGACATCCCGATATAGGTTTTGGTACATTTATAAGAGCATAATAGCTGATCGTAACTGAAAGGGTTAAGAATAAGATTTAATGGGAATGGCTGCAGTTTATCGATAAAAATTACAAAATATTGACTGACAGTAAATTTCAAATACATCAGTGTTTTCATTTCTAAGAAGACGAAAATAAATTAACGTACTAATGATGCATGCTTTTTGCCCAAGTATTATCTTTTCTTTTACGCGAATTTAAATATATGTACATTGAATCAGTTTGGGGCTATAATAACGAACGACGGAAGGCACTATTTTACAATAGATTATATATCTAACTACCTTTCTAATGTTCGAAGCACCAGGGAAAGTAGATAATGCTGTTTGATTGGCTGTCTTCTATTTCACATTTGACCATTAGATACGGTGAGACGCAGCAAGATGAAAGCTCGTCATATTCAAGTCCTCCCTCAAAATGTTCATTAAGCACTACATTCAAATATTTTGCATTTTAATTGCTATACACTAAAATAATTGCCACAGGTACTAGGGAGTAGTTGAAAAATACAGCTTAAATTTTACTACTGCCTCGGGTTTAAATTTCGTTTGACTTAAGCATACTCAAATGATAAACAAATCCTATGGAAGGTTTACAATCAATAAATAGATTGAGCAGATGAACTGTAAGATATATAGATAACTATAATGTTGCTCTAAAGACTGAAAATTTTCAACTTATGTAGTTAGCATCGAACATATAATCACTTATCCGAACGAACCTTTCCAGGCGGTATTCGAGCAACAACGCGGCACTAGAGATGAAAACAAAGTATGAAGTTTACTCTGCGCACTGTCTTAGCAGACAGCCTAAGAGAAGCAACCGCGCCAGAATTTGAATACGCTCGATTGTGATTAATGCATTTAGCCTACTTCTATTTAATCTAGGATCAAACATGCATCTACCACTTCTGATCGAAATATTTGACGGGTTACTGATGACGTATAATTCTGCTGTGTCTAGTATTATCTGATGCAGTTATTGAATAATGCCGATTTTCACCGCGAGGACTGTAAATATGTAAAAAGATGTTGTCTCTAAGCCACCTTTCATTTTATAAGACTATTTAACATCCAAGACCTAATTGATATACCGTATCAATTAGGTTATTAATTCAATATTAACGTTAATTCAATATTAAATTCACGTAGTTTATAAAAAATGTATAGTCGCAGTTGCAAGAACGATTGACATTAATTAAGGGCATGACTCGCAATGAGCGCGAACTAATCAACCAACCATATCTTTTGTATTTATTATAATCTCACGTTGTAACATTCTCTAAAGTATAAACTATTGTTTATGGCAGTTTAACGACTAGAAAAATTGAGGAGCCGAAATGGTCTAAATGCCGACAGCTTTCTGTTTCGTTAAACATACGTCTGAACTGAACGCTCCATTGGTACGACGCGCTGAAGGTCCTCAGATCTAACAAAATAAGTACACACAAGCTGTAGAACGTCGAAGAGGCAACTGTGTATGTATATTTAATGCTAAACTTTATTATTCTTTATGCTGGTATGTATTTTTTTTAAGTAGTGTATTCCGGATCGAGAATTTAGGAAAGCACCTTTTGTACATTAGGAAAGCAATTCAACTTTTCGAAGATGCAGCGAGTCGCTTGCTAACGATTTCACGCAAAAAAGTCTCTATTTACATATTTATATCATATTACTGAAATTTAAAATCTTAATTATTATAACGATAGTTGCGTAGTTTTATCAAGCGGTGAAAAGTACGCGTTCCAAATAGCAAGGTTCAATTCAACTCGATAGAATCTATCTACCCATATCAGGCAGGATAATAACAATAGCACTTCATATAAACATATTCCCTAACAACTCTAACACGATAAGAAACAATGTGTTTCTTAAACTAGCTAAGAGACGGGATTTTCCAGCAACATTATACGTGAACATCGAGACGCATGGTGTCTATCTCTTTATTCCGCGCATTTAATACATATGCACAAACGTTCATGATCATTTGAAGTAACTCACTATAAGGGGTTAAATTATGACTAATTTATGATTCTTCGATTTTGGAGGGATTTCGGTTAGGAACACAGATAGTTGAAACAAGGGCATACCAGGTTCAAATGCAAAGATACGTGATGTAATATATTGCCCAAAGTAACACGAATGAGCATTGTATTACTCTAACCTATGATGCTTCTAGTTACTTATCACGTATATACCGAGTTGTAGCGTCTGCTAGTTTTAGTAAAGCTGCAGTTTGTTTGGCCTCGTCTTTAATATATCCATATGATCATTATATAGCTACCACGTATAGGACATAATAACAAAGATAAACGTAGTCAAAAAGTTGCGCTTTGTATATTATCTGTGTTATAGACCGATGCATGCATTTTGTTTAAAATAAAACAGAAAGTCGACCTTCCTGTTTGAGCGGTAACGAGAAAACTATCTCCTTTTAAATTTGATGTGGCGTTAGTACTGAATTAATTAATTTTAGTTAGAGGTTTTTATTTAGTTTAGAAGGTACCTGCCAAACACATTCTTAATATATAAGTAATAATGTTCGAATGTACAATTTTTTCTCATAACTGGGAGAACAAAGGCATTATGTAGTTACAAATGAAACCATTTCTGATTTTCTTAAATCCCTGGACTTTATGTGGGCGCTAATGCGATAACGCTAATGATTCTTCTTTTTTTCCATTGCCTGTAAACGGCCAAGACGTAATTACTTTTTTCGTAAGTTTACAATGCTTTCACCTCATAATCTTGTACGCATCGTGACCAGACGTTAGCTCTTTTTATGTTTTAATGTATACCATGACACAGGTTCCGTGGTGTCTATAAGCCTTGTAAAAATATCTGAAAGCTTGTTATTGAGCAAATTCCTTCTTTACCTGTGTATCGCCTATAGTCAGCCTTTTACCTCTTTTTCGTGCCGTCTTAGGAAGGCTGGTTATCTCGCAAGAAACGGAGCTCGTTTTGAGTGACACAAGTGTATATCGTGCACGCTTTATTGATGGATTTTCACGGTCTACCTCGTTACATGTGCTCTACTATTTCTAAATTTACGGTAGGAGTACAGTTGGTACGCTTCAGTACGAGGCAGCACATTGACATAGTAATGCGTGCAGCTTCAATCATGCACGTAGATGAATGCACGCTTAAATACGTCAATAAAATGAAAGAAAAGGCGAATGTGCGCCAACAGATTGAAAGTGATACCCTGCTAATAAAATCTGAGTCAATACAGACGTATTTTTTATGTTTAATAGTGCTTTGAAGCTAGTATGTATATGAAGCTCAAAGGTCAAGGATACCACTATTAAGTAGAACCGACGAGTAACGAACGAGATGGTCGGTTTAGACCGTTGCGCTCTCTGTATAATATGTCAGGCTGCACAATGCTAACGTAACTTTAATGAACACTTTGCGAAGAATGTTTTAATTATAGCTTTTTACGTATTGTATGTGTATAGATTTTTTGTATGAAAGCTTGTTTGGTTCTTTGTTCCAATTGACAGCGGCCGTACCCATTGCAACCAACAATACGACTTTCACGTTTCTTCGTATATAGGCGCACAGGTATCGTAGGTTTATACCGATGCAACAGATTGAATAGTCAAGAATCGATGAAAAGAAACATAGCGTTAAACAAAAATCTGGTAGTTTCTCTCTATATCCACTGAGATCTATAATTCATTTGAAGCGGATGCTTTCTATTTGGTAATAAAATGGTAACGCCGAAATCTCTACAAAAAAAAAATTACTAAAAAAGCTACGTTCCAGTTATCTAGCCTGCACCGATTCCAAACAATTAGCACTATGCGTGTACATACTGGCCTGTATACATTGTGCGTATATATACATGTATAAAGCGAAAGAAAGCGCCTATTACTCACGCACATAGTTAATTAATTATTATGTACATATTTGCCGTCACGCTCCATGACCATAAACTAGTTAATCAAACAATAAAAAAATGCTTGTTAAATTAAACTGTCTCTATGTTCGCCGTTGGGCATTCCATTAGACGATTAGGTGGCCTCCAGCATGAAAAGACGTCTGTCTGTCAGTGCCTGGGTTCGAACCCAGACCAGAACGCGTCCGTTAGATTAGCAGGCAGGCATGCTCTTCACTAAGGTATCACAGAAACGAAGTCGTTACAGCTCTCTCGCCTCTTCTAAATCACACCAAACAAAGACCTGCTTTATGTATGTAATTTTTGAAATCTTTTTTGGCGGGCCCCATCCTGCCAACGGCATGCATCATGCGACAAGTCTGATTAATAAAGAAATAAACAATACTTTTTTAGTTCGTGGTTTCATAATACGCGCGTATTTCCATACGTTATTTAGTTTAACTTTAACGGTTATTAATGACGTTTTAGTTTACATTGAACCGAAAAATCCTGGAATTTATTTGAAGAAAGTTTCAACTTTCCGTTCTTATATTTATCTACAGGAATGCTTTCGGGCACTTTTTATCGTAATACAAAATTTCACTTTCTGCATATTATTATACATGGCTCACTTATCTCGATCCGGCGTCTAACTCCCTTCAGACTAAATACAAACCGTTTTGTTGTCCTGCGCCTCGTACGCTATCTCTGGCGTATAAAAGCAGCTGAATAACAGTAGTTATCTCTCCTTTACCGTTGTTATATTTGGTATTTTTTCAAGCAACTGAAGTCTTTGAATCGCTTTGAATTCTGGCGATCTTCGAATTTGAATATCCGGTGAACTGTGGTACTATCAACATCGCAGTAAACATTAACTTATTTCTAAGTCATATCACAACCCCTGTATTACTGGTCTTTAAGCAGTCACACCCACGTATCGCTAATCGTAAACGATCAGTTACTTTCTAGTTACTGTTCGATGTTCGTCTGCTAAAACATCGTATTGTCACTGCTCCTTAGCTTTCTTATTTTGCAGAATGTTATCGCGTGCCTTCGCTCACTGATATTTGAACAGCTTATTTAGATCCAATCCTGTGTCTATGAAAGACGTTTGTAGTGCAGCTCGCCAATTTTCTCTGAGGCTTTGACAAGTTGTGCGATCGCCATATTAAGTACCCTTTTAGGTCTAAGTTTATCAGTATATAACTTATTTTCGCTTTTCAATGCACACAGAGATACACATACATTACATCACATGGCCCTCACATGGTTTGCCGGCCACACGCGTCCACATCCGGAAATATCCTTTGATAACTTCTTCAATACTGGTCCTTTGTTTCCACTTCCTGTTAGCTTTCCTTCATTGCGTCTTAGTTCAGACAGCCAATTGTGCCACAGAGTAAGCAGCGATTCTAAAGTTATCCTGACAATAAACACCCATAACATTACTGTTTTGCGTCTTGATTAGCTGGAAGTTTTCCGTTCTATATTAGCTATCTTTTTTTGCACAGGTTTTGTAACGAGTGGACCTCTGTTACGATTATCAATAATAGGACCAGTTCGGAAATAGGTCTTTATACTTAAAACAATAAATTCAGCGATACCACGACCAAGGTTGGATAAAAATATATATAATTCTTGTGAATAGTACGACTACGTAAATAATGACGATAGAAAAAGCAAAAATACAATACGCTTAGTTGTTTTGGGATTACGAATAGATAATTTCGTAGGCTTCTTATAGTCGATAATTTATTTTAAAGGTCGACGGGTGGTAATATTTGACAGAAAATGCTAATTCTCACTATATAAATGTAAACGGTGTTCCAAAAGGTTCAAGGTTTATTTGGGTGCCATGGAATTGGGATACACAGAGAGTAAGTAAAACAAAATGGTATTCTAGCTTTACGTTGGAATACCATTTTGTTGTTGAAAGTTGAAACGTTTGCCTTTGGAAGAGTATCAGCAGAGATTTTCACTTTGTTTTTCTTTTCTTTGTAAAAATACAAATATAGTAACACGTATGTGGAACAAAGAAAGCGAAGACAATCCCCAAAAGGCTTTCTTTCTTTCTTTCTTAATTTCCTCATCTTTTTACTGGTTTTAATCAAAATTTGGATTCTCCGAAGTTAAATTCTTATAAAAGATTGCTTTTTTTCGGAAATACAAGGGAGCATCTGAATTGTTATTAATAGACAATGAAAAAAAAAAACACAGCATGGTAGATTCCCTTCAAAAAGATAAATTTTGATTCGTCTTCCGTAGGATCGTGTAACTTACTGAACGCATAATGGGTACAATGATCAATAGTTCGAGTCTATTTTTAATCTAATTTATTCTTGTTCTTTCTGCCATGTATCTTTTTTAGACTAACTGTGCAATAAAAGAAGGCGTACAAATTTATTTAGCGGCCTAATATTAAGGGGATTCTGTCTTTTCTATCTTTTAAATCAAATATGCTCTCCCTCGTAAGTGAAACAAGGTTAATTTTAACTCTTATTTAAGATTTCTGAAACATGTTAATGTATCATACACAGTTTTGTTTTTAAAAATATATACAACCTTCAAAAAATATATTTAGAACACAAAATTTACTAAGACTTCATTCATGGGCCAAAGTGAGAAAGAAAACAAAAGAAGTTTGTAATGTACACATTCATCAAAAGATGTAATAAAATATAAACTTTATTTAGGTGGAATAAAGAAATTAGACGCGTCGCCACCGTCCACCGCTCCCGCTTCAAACGATATTCTCTCAGAGCTGCGTTTTTCAAGAAAGAGCCGCTGTCTTTTTTCTTATGAGTGGACTCCATATACTGCGTTGGCACTGTCCCTTAGAGATCGCGCACTTCAATCACAAACAACAGTTAAACGTAGCTGAATATTAGGCATAACAAATGAATAAGATTTCCCATTGTATTAATAGGAACCAGATAACGCACGAGCTTGGACAATCATGGTCAGTCGCTTTAAAACTCCCGCCTAGATGGATCAATGTCATCCGCTATCTCTATATGTACTGCCGTTGAGGCTAAAAGGCCATGCTGTAGATTTAGGCCCCATCGTTAGACAAACAGCACAACTGACGTGAAACAGCGTAAATTTTCCCTGTTCCAAAATCGTAATCCGATCATCAGTTAAATAGAAACGCAATTCCCAACGGACTAACTACTCGTAAATGCAGCGAACCTTTTTTTGCCATTCGTTTACCTGAAAGCCCTCGGGGCAACAATGAACGTAGTCCGAGCAACAAACCGCGTTTGAGTACGGGCAGCAACCATATATACCACTTGTCATAACACAACAAGTCGTATAATCTGGACAGTACCTTTGGTCCGGACACATAATAAACGTCAAGTTCAACTCTACAAGCACATGCGTAAAAGTTTGTTAGGCCTAAAATTGAACAATTGCTGCGTATATATGCATGCTTGTAAACCAGGTACCTAACCTATTTTATGGCAATGGAAATCAAAACGTTTGCAGTATGTGTGCAGGTGGCTTGAAGATTATTACCTTTACTGACTGGATAAACGCCTGCGATGGTGACGAAAAACACCAAAAAACTAAAGATGGATTTCATCTGAAAAACACAAATTTAGGAATAAATCTTATTTTGGAAATATCAGGAAGAAGAACAAGTCTGAATTGGTCACAAACAATCCGGATAATAACAATACTCTCTGGAGGAATTAAGTGAGGCGTTAAATAAACATCTGAAACACAAGTTCACAATGACCTGACGATGAGCTTCAACAGTAGAATAGACCTTGGCAGGCGTATATAGACTGAATAAGTGAGTGCAGTCGGTACTTAGTTAAATAGACTCAAATATCGTATTAACTGTTCCAAACCTGTTCCAGCCTTCAAGGCTGTTGGCTCAAGATTAAAGTTTAATACCTTCAAACGGTTCTTAACTCATGAAAATGGCACAGTTCTACTTCACACTGGTATTAGTGCAATGGTCTATAAACAAGTATAGTTGTGAACCTCAGTATGTTGTGGACCGCCTCTTTGTAGCGGTAACTGTCGTGACTCTTCGAAGCGTATTTCCGATGCAGTTTTTACCTGTGTCAGCGATGGAGGTCTAGCAAATTAGCAAGCCACGGCTCTACCTAGGCGTCGTTGGAAGCGAGTGACCTTGACCTCTATGACAAGGCGCCCCATCGTGCATCAAGATGAAGTTACCGTTAGGAAATGATTCCCGTATCTGTATCAGCATCTTACTCTCGATAACCGCAGATTTTCCCGTCCCCCTAGTATTTCCTGTGCGAAATATATCATCCCAGTGCCTTTTCAACTACATCACCATTTTTGATGAATGCACGATTTGCGGCATGAGGCAGCTTTCGGAAAATCGTTCGCCAACACGTTTTAAAGCATAACGCTCTTTCAAAACGAGATTCGCCTGAAAAGCAAACCTGTGCCAGTTCTTAGCAGTGTTTGACTTGCTTTCTGAATGAAAACGGGTTTGTTTCAGTCGAGCATTCAGTCGGCATCTGGCTGGCAAGTCGACGGCTCTTGAGCCAGCCTTGCTAACAACCTTCGATGCTAGATAGCATGAGACACTCCAGCAATTGTACGCTGCTGATTTTTTTTTGACGAAATAGTCTGCTAATCAGCTCCTTGTTCCTCTTTCTACTTTACGCACACAAAAATACACATATTCACTAGATAACATTCAAAACGGTCATGGTCACTTGAACACCCACAGGTGTCCCCAATTGTCGCGTAAGACGGACAGCTGGAACCAAGTGCGTGCTATCAATGCTAGGAGATGTTCGCGTCAAGCGTATGTGCTCGATTCGTTGAAATCCAATTTATCGCCTGCCTGCGATCGTTCACATACATCACGTGAGCTTTATCTATCACGTCGTTTGTCAGGAGTTTAAAATTGCTTGCCAACGTAAAATCATACCGCTTTTATAAGCCAAAAGCAGTTCCAGAGTAGCTCGCTTCAGTGTTGCGTAGCTGGCACTTAGACACTGGTGATTTTCAAAGCATTATTAGTGCACAGTTATACTTGTATCTCTCACGTAAGATCCCTCCCTAATATAAACGTGATTCTGTAAAGGATCTATGCTTTGCAAGAAAATAGAGTATATGGTTCCTGCAAGTCGCTGTATTCGACTGCTAATCTTAGGACGCGTTGTGGTCTAGTTCCGAACTCATATGGCAGAGACACATACGGTTCATCATTTCGTGCTGCCAGCCAGCCAATTGTCTATCCGATCGAATGCCTACCAGCGATACCGGACGTAAAACTCAAAACAGAGAGGGTTCAATAAATTCAAACACTTTCTACAGCATGGAAAATCCATATAGTCTGCGTAAACTTGCTATCGACGGTACAGTGAACGGTGGGCATAACATGCATACGAACAGACGCAGGAAGTGGGCATTATCTATATGCAGTGTTTTGATTCGGGCGCACTGGCGTTTAATGAAAGACGCCCCGAACGTAGCCATTTTCTTGTGTCCGGAAGGGATCAAAGACAGGGACAAAGTCACCCACCGTTACATTCGGCCAATACGCTTTTTTCTTTTAAAAAAAAAACCTCTATTCTCACTACGAAAGCTTTCTTACGATGATTCTTACGATGGCTCTTTGCGGAAAGGATCGAAAAGATCGATGACACTTTCAGTCAACTCAACGTGGACACTCAGGCAGCGATCACTGCAATGTATGTATCCTAACACTAGAGACGCAGTTGTGCCGTCGCCACTAGTTGATCAAGGGGGCATTGCCATCATTTCGCACGCTTACGTAAGCTGGCGGCAAAGTTAAGGAGGGGGCGATATTAAGGCGGTTAAAGGAGAGGGCAAAAACTCTTTGTCTATCTCTTCAGATCTATCCGTTAGGCAGCACTCTAAGCGACAAAGATGGTGCTGCTACCGCCGTTAGTTTTGAGGAGAAGCGAAACTTGAGTTCTTAGTTTGGTAAGAGCTCGTACACCCGTAGAGAAAGACACAGCTAGACTAAATGGTAAAATGGAAGCTCGAGATTTACCCGTTGATTAATTCGTTTTGCGATGAGAAGAAAGAAAGACACCTACAACGACTCTAAGAGAAACAGAAAGGCCCAATGCGTGAGATCAACGTTGGCACTGGTAGCTATTATTGACAGACGGGCATAACACGCACCCTTATGTCGATTGATACGTTTGCAAAAAATTCGGTCAGCTTTTGTTTGTTGTTTAAATCTCGTGTAACATTTCCATTCAGAGCGGACTTTTCCGTGTTTCTGATGGCGCTTGTGCTACTAATCCTGATCTGTATATCTCCAAACTGCTGCCTGCAGCGTTTCCTGTCAAGGCTTTGGATGATTATGCGTAGACATATCGTGATGATGAGCCGACAGCACACTCCGGACCAAAAAGCCTCTTCGCTGTTTGACTCACACGCATCCGATATTTGTTGTCGGTAGCAAAGACGTGACAATCAAAAACGTACTAGATAGGTACAAAAAGTGCCATGATGATAATCGGCAAAGCGATATAGTCAACATGTTAACAGCAAACATTTTCAGTGTTGGCGAAGGGGTAAAATGCAACCTTTGTTGTTAATAAAATGAGTTTGAATACCTTCCAAGTCACGCCTGTAGCGAAATTTTTAGGTGATTTTGCTTTGAGCATTGGCTTATGCAATACATCTTAAATTGCCGCTATATATATATATATATATATATGTGTATATATCTATATTCACTAGCCAGTGTAGGCACTGAGTCCTGCAGCAAGAGATAATCGTTTTCAATTAACTTGATTAGCTTAATTAAGACTAGTTCAGAAGTATGTAAAACGCTTTCGAGCCCAGCAGTTAGATCTCTTCGGAGTAAAAAATTCAGACAACCAGTGCTAGCCGCTACTACAAATATGGTGTCCTTCATACGCCCGTTGTATCCATAGTGGACAGAGCAAACCCCTATCGAATAGGCTCCTGAGCTGAGTTGAGATTTTTTTCTATAGAGTATAGCTGATAATAGTGTTGAAATAGTAGTTAGCTGATTTATACGGGGCAATGGAGGCCGAATGTGTTATAATAGTAAAATAATGTTTTTTGATACACCGCGATCTATCCTGCTTAGTTGTAACCATAGCCGTGATAATAGTTACGAGGCATAGGCTTCGTGCGTCAACAAGCAATGCCACCTGTTGAAATTGAGCCGTTCACGACACGCCATAGGATTTTGATGCTAAATCCATCGTTCAGCATTTAGCGACAATTTTATTGAAGCTTATAGTACTATATCAAACAGTACGTCTAGTTTGTCGCTTGCCATTGGACGCATGATCGATTTTCACAGCTAGTGGCTGGCTGCTCTCGAAATATTAAATAACCAAATGGATTCCAGCATAGTATTAACGATCATTCTCTCACGTGAACCTAAGTCAACACTAGATAGGTTAAAGGTTACTGCTCATGCTATCACAACGCAACTCTGCCAGCTTGCTTCTAAGCGAGTAAAACAAACGGCTTTAGATTACACGAACTAAGCCCTTGTCGTGGCGCTAGGGATCATCATGGCTCTTAGAAAGGCACAGGGCAGACCTATTATGTCGACGACCTTTCCAAAAAACAAACACCATTTCTAGAAGCAGTGACGCCGGGGGTTGAACGATGCTTCTTACACGAGGTCCAAAAAGACGCTGGTTCCAGATGGTTAAACGTATCGACATGCTTAACCGTAGCGAGTTGCATTCTATCGGTGCACGAAGTGATCTAACAACGGAGTTAATACTTATATGAACTATTGTTAAAATGCAACATCCTGAAAAAAGCAGTAGTTTACACGTGTACAAACACCCGGGAGACTGCATCGTTCCCCGTCGATAGGGAAGTTATCCGGTCTCGGCTTAGCCTTTACGTGGTCCATATTTGTCCTGGAATATGTTGGAGGGACGTTGTGATCATTGCGTGCCCTAAGGACATGTGAGGCAGACACGTTTGTCGACATATTAAAAGGGTCGACCTAACAACATTTTGTTGTTTTATTGTCCAGGTGGGTTTCTCGCGCTGTACCTCATATATAACTGTGATATGTGCAAGGAGAATAGTTATTTGATGACCGTTCTTTTTCCAAATACGGTTACAAACTTTGAGTCGGCGTAGCCCTTCGCTTGACACCGTGAATCGGGTTAGGGTTCCGTGGCGCTGTACAAGTAAATGCAGTCATGTTATCGATCAAAGAATATTTTATAGTTGGAAATATGTCTTTCACAGTTGGGGGTCTATCTGCAGATGGCTGTTGTACGAAACGTCATCGAATACGCTTCACTTGATGAACTAATTTCTATTAGACGAATAGAGTTGGCGCATACTTGTACGGGATGGTTTGTCAATAGATATCCAAACTCGAGGTCCGATCGATAAGAATCGGCTTTCAATCACTGTGAAGCGGGACGATTGTTGACGTTTACGTTGTAAAGGGCCGAATATCAATGCTCCTATGTGTGAAAAGTTTTAAATCGGTTTTCGAACTGTTATTTGTGGCCCTCTAGTTTTGCGTCTGTTGTTCCCCTATAAATCGGATCTAAATTTTAGTGTTTGCAAACGCAGGTTTGGATACGTCTAGCTGTCACTGATACAGTGTCTTTTGCCGTATGGCCTGTGGACTACTTTCCGAGTCCTATTTTATGCGTACAAACCTGACGCTGTGTGCAAAACAATTGAGTCATTTTTGTGTGAATCATTGCCCTCAACGTCATTCTTAATACTTGAGGAAGATTATTACTTCATTGGCAGACTAACACACAGCGCTAGTTGCTAGAAAATGTACATTGTCTTGATATTTTTTAAACACCTAGCCTATAGTCAGCTACATTGTGGTGCTAAACGTGTATGCAGACGGAAAGCTAAGTGCTGCACAAAATATTATTGAGTATAGGCAAAATGTATTAGTCACTTCCTAGACTCTCGCAGGCCGCCCAGTGGTGGGTCGTAGGCGAAGTCTGAAATAACGATCTCTAATCTATCGCCTGAAATCGTGGTAGTGACTATAGACGATACCTCTTTGGTTACCTAGTCATTGTCTTCAATATCGAATAGATTGCTTTTCTTGGACTTATTATACCGTTCAAGTGTAATACGCAATTATTCCAGAAATAGTCGTATTTTGCTATGTAGTCTATGTGTATAAACTTGACGCTTGTTCTAACCAAATATCGGGAATGCACATAAGTCACAAAAAAATTTCTCACCATAATTCAGTAGTCCACTTCACAAATCGTTTCCAAGTTAGGGACTAAAACAGTACCCATAACGTGGCGTTAACGTCAAAAACGGCCTAGATTTTACCTATTTGAATATATACAGTGTTGTAGTGTACTCATAAAGTGCTCCTTAACAGACGACAGGGTCAAAAATACGTACTTTTTTTTCGGCAGCTACTTGTCCTTCTCTACAGTGTGAAACGGTAGTGCAGTCAAAAATACAAGGTCGCTCAAGTAATGACCACGTAGCGGCTAAACGGTATTAGTAGAATATTAATAATTAAAGAAAAAAGAAACTAGATTAAGATAATACAACTGCTATTTGAAGCTTCTTTATCAGGGAACTTGTTACCAAGTGACTCTAATTCGTGACGGAAGACGATTGGCTTCAAATACGCCCTTATCTTTTTTATAAACAAAGAGAAATCTTTTTATGTTCCTACGTGCTTAATTTTAACCTTAGAGACTCAGTCGTCCAAGCAAATGAAGCAGATTATTAATTTTTATACTCTAATTTACCTATTACGCAAAACGTCTCATTGTAACAAGGAAGCATATCGTACCGTAAAAATATTTTACGTCAAGTGTGCGGAAGTGTTCGTCATTTACGTCCGTTCGTGTCATCCGAGACGAAATCTCTAGCGGCCGAACATGGCACGAGTTCGATAATAACGGTAGCAAACTGGTAAGAAGGGAAACAAACAAACGTCTCCATCGAAACGCATATACGAAAATGACGACGTAATTGCGTGTTGGAAGGCGTCTACGGCATGAACAGATACTACGACCTTAGGACTCGAACGCAACAACTTGGCAAGTAAATAAAACTAGCCAAAATTATTCAAGTGTTAACGAGGTGCTGAAGACTTTATGCATCAATGAAGCTATGAAATGATTAGTATTGAAGTGCCAGCGATACTTCTACTTCTTCGGATGCCTATTTATGTGCGGAGAACAGAAAATATAGCTTTTTGCGCATACACCCCCCCCCCCCCGTTTAGTCGCGTTTGGCAAAGGCCAATATGTTCTCCGAATAGACCACTCAGTCAAATCAAAACCAAACAATCCACTCAATTAATAGAGATCACTTAGCAGAAACAAACCTGTAACCCTTCACTAGAGACCGCAGAAATTACTAATATATATATATATATATAGCCCGCACTATTTCGTTGTACCAGTGCAAGATTCAAAACAGAATAAAGCAAAACTCAGAACCTGTGTCTGATGTTGAAACAGTTCCTTTCTGGATTCGTTGCTGGCCGTGGCCACCACTTATTTGCTGACTCGAGTATCTACTCCATGTTAAGTCTGTTTTATTTACTTCACTCAGTCATCAATGTTAAGCAAGTATTTTTATGAATATGGGTTTATTCGGGGCTACTTAAAATGACGGAAAATTTGAATAAGCTTTAAGCTACGATTTTAGGCTTAGATGATTGAGTCTTTTCCCGTCGACGGGATCGGAAGGTTGAATCTCCCGATTGGTATACTGGCCTTAACAAGCACATGTTCAGTGAAATAACAGCAATTGTAAATAGTTATGTAAAGACAATGAATGTATGTGTGCTTTAGGCGATTTAAAAGTCATTC
Source organism: Varroa jacobsoni (assembly GCF_002532875.2). Classification (NCBI taxonomy): domain Eukaryota; kingdom Metazoa; phylum Arthropoda; class Arachnida; order Mesostigmata; family Varroidae; genus Varroa; species Varroa jacobsoni. The sequence continues at coordinate 138,942 of NW_019213875.1, read as the reverse complement.
GAATCCTCTCGAGATACCTAATATACTACCACGAAGTAAACTCAGATTCATTTTCAT